>NW_027411977.1:234607838-234715037 GCF_047663935.1 Musca autumnalis
GGCCTTTGAAGACCTCAAAAAACCTACTTTAAAAACTCCACGTTTTGTGGCCTTTGAAGACCTCAAAAAATCTACTTTAAAAACTCCACGTTTTGTGGCCTTTGAAGACCTCAAAAAATCTACTTTAAAAACTCCACGTTTTGTGGCCTTTGAAGACCTCAAAAAATCTACTTTAAAAACTCCACGTTTGTGGCCTTTGAAGACCTCAAAAAATCTACTTTAAAAACTCCACGTTTTGTGGCCTTTGAAGACCTCAAAAAATCTACTTTAAAAACTCCACGTTTTGTGGCCTTTGAAGACCTCAAAAAATCTACTTTAAAAACTCCACGTTTTGTGGCCTTTGAAGACCTCAAAAAATCTACTTTAAAAACTCCACGTTTTGTGGCCTTTGAAGACCTCAAAAAATCTACTTTAAAAACTCCACGTTTTGTGGCCTTTGAAGACCTCAAAAAATCTACTTTAAAAACTCCACGTTTTGTGGCCTTTGAAGACCTCAAAAAATCTACTTTAAAAACTCCACGTTTTGTGGCCTTTCAAGACCTCAAAAATCTATTTTAAAAACTCCACGTTTTGTGGCCTTTGAAGGCCTCAAAAAATCTACTTTAAAAACTCCACGTTTTGTGGCCTTTGAAGACCTCAAAAAATCTACTTTAAAAACTCCACGTTTTGTGGCCTTTGAAAACCTCAAAAAATCTACTTTAAAAACTCCACGTTTTGTGGCCTTTTGTAGCCTTTTAGCAACTCCAAAAATATTCTTTAAAAACTCCAGGTTTTGTGGCCTTTCAAGACCTCAAAAATATTCTTTAAAAACTCCACGTTTTGTGGCCTTTTAGCAACTCCAAAAATATTCTTTAAAAACTCCACGTTTTGTGGCCTTTTAGCAACTCCAAAAATATTCTTTAAAAACTCCACGTTTTGTGGCCTTTTAGCAACTCCAAAAATATTCTTTAAAAACTCCACGTTTTGTGGCCTTTGAAAAAGTCAAAAATCTACTTTAAAAACTCCACGTTTTGTGGCCTTTAAATACCTCAAAAAATCTACTTTAAAAACTCCACGTTTTGTGGCCTTTTGGGACCTCAAAAAATCTACTTTAAAAACTCCACGTTTTGTGGCCTTTGAAAAAGTCAAAAATCTACTTTAAAAACTCCACGTTTTGTGGCCTTTGAAAAAATCAAAAATCTACTTTAAAAACACCACGTTTTGTGGCCTTTGAAGACCTCAAAAAATCTACTTTAAAAACTCCACGTTTTGTGGCCTTTTGGGACCTCAAAAAATCTACTTTAAAAACTCCACGTTTTGTGGCCTTTGAAAAAGTCAAAAATCTACTTTAAAAACTCCACGTTTTGTGGCCTTTTGTAGCCTTTTAGCAACTCCAAAAATATTCTTTAAAAACTCCAGGTTTTGTGGCCTTTCAAGTCCTCAAAAATATTCTTTAAAAACTCCAGGTTTTGTGGCCTTTCAAGTCCTCAAAAATATTCTTTAAAAACTCCAGGTTTTGTGGCCTTTCAAGTCCTCAAAAATATTCTTTAAAAACTCCACGTTTTGTGGCCTTTGAAAAAGTCAAAAATCTACTTTAAAAACTCCACGTTTTGTGGCCTTTAAATACCTCAAAAAATCTACTTTAAAAACTCCACGTTTTGTGGGCCTTTTGGGACCTCAAAAATCTACTTTAAAAACTCCACGTTTTGTGGCCTTTAAATACCTCAAAAAATCTACTTTAAAAACTCCACGTTTTGTGGCCTTTTGGGACCTCAAAAAATCTACTTTAAAAACTCCACGTTTTGTGGCCTTTAAATACCTCAAAAAATCTACTTTAAAAACTCCACGTTTTGTGGCCTTTTGGGACCTCAAAAAATCTACTTTAAAAACTCCACGTTTTGTGGCCTTTTGGGACCTCAAAAAATCTACTTTAAAAACTCCACGTTTTGTGGCCTTTTGGGACCTCAAAAAATCTACTTTAAAAACTCCACGTTTTGTGGCCTTTTGGGACCTCAAAAATCTACTTTAAAAACTCCACGTTTTGTGGCCTTTTGGGACCTCAAAAAATCTACTTTAAAAACTCCACGTTTTGTGGCCTTTTGGGACCTAAAAAAATCTACTTTAAAAACTCCACGTTTTGTGGCCTTTTGGGACCTCAAAAAGTCTACTTTAAAAACTCCACGTTTTGTGGCCTTTTGGGACCTCAAAAAATCTACTTCAAAAACTCCACGTTTTGTGGCCTTTTGGGACCTCAAAAAATCTACTTTAAAAACTCCACGTTTTGTGGCCTTTTGGGACCTCAAAAAATCTACTTCAAAAACTCCACGTTTTGTGGCCTTTTGGGACCTCAAAAAATCTACTTTAAAAACTCCACGTTTTGTGGCCTTTTGGGACCTCAAAAAATCTACTTCAAAAACTCCACGTCTTGTGGCCTTTGAATACCCTAAAAATCTACTTTAAAAACTCCACGTTTTGTGGCCTTTTGGGACCTCAAAAAATCTAATTTAAAAACTCCACGTCTTTTGGCCTTTGAGGCCTTCAAAACTATTCTTTAAAAGTTTTGTGGCCTTTCAGCTCCCTAAAATATTTGTTGAAACACTGTAAAGTGGCTGTGGGAAAATTCGTTTTAAATACATTTTTGAAACCAATTCAAAAAATTATTTTCAATGCAAATTTTGAAATTCACCTGTTTAATGAGACAAAAATCTTGTTTATTAAAACCATTAGCACTAATTCAAATCCAAATCTATTATTAAAATGTTTCAGATATGCATAATTCCAACATTGTTTCCCTAACCTGTTCAGCAGCAAAGTTACAACTCAAAATCTGTAACCTAAACATGTCACGTCTTCCATATAAAATACCAGTAGATATTGAAAAAAAAACTTAATTTACATAAAATCACATTTGCATATGAGTATCATATAAAACAACAACAACAACTATAATAACAAAATAAACAAAACTTTAGCATAAATTATCACATTTATTTTTTCTTCAACCCGAAGAAAATTCCAACAACAAAATTCCAAGTTGAAAACTAAAGTCAACTTTACGACAACATAAAGCAATTATGATTGGTAGACGGACATACAGACATTGTCATCAACAACAACAACAGCAACAGAGACACCATGACAAAAAATATTCATTACAAGTCATCATTAAATATTTACAGCTAAGACCGACAGACAGACAGGTAACAGGTTTTTTGGAGACATCAAACATGACTGGCAATGGAGTATCATCGCCATGGCATGACATGCTTGCTTTCGGCGTTTACGGGTGATATGGGTGACAATGACGTTGAAGTTCACCACAAACACGAAGATGACTTTCATAGTTAAATGACGTCGTGGCAGAGTTTTCATTTGAAATCGAAGAAAAAATTCAAATGAAAAACTTTAAACATAAAACAAAACTTCAATTGCCATTCCGTTAATTTATGCACAAAAAGTTATGAGTTAGGCAACGTTAAGTGAATAATTAAATAATTTATCTAATTTTTATTTACGAAAAGGAATTTTTTCAATATTAAAGGTAGGATGGCCACAAACTATCGTTTTTTAAAAATATTTTTAAGGTCTTGGATGACCACAGAAAGTGGAGTTTTTTAAGAATATTTTTGGAGGTCCCGAAATGCCAGAAAAAGTGGAATTTTTAAAAAATATTTTTGAGGTCTTCAAAGGCCACAAAACGTGGAGTTTTTAAAGAATATTTTTGAGGTCTTCAAAGGCCACAAAACGTGGAGTTTTTAAAGAATATTTTTGAGGTCTTCAAAGGCCACAAAACGTGGAGTTTTTAAAGAATATTTTGAGGTCTTCAAAGGCCACAAAACGTGGAGTTTTTAAAGAATATTTTTGAGGTCTTCAAAGGCCACAAAACGTGGAGTTTTTAAAGAATATTTTTGAGGTCTTCAAAGGCCACAAAACGTGGAGTTTTTAAAGAATATTTTTGAGGTCTTCAAAGGCCACAAAACGTGGAGTTTTTTAAAGAATATTTTTGAGGTCTTCAAAGGCCACAAAACGTGGAGTTTTTAAACAATATTTTTGAGGTCTTCAAAGGCCACAAAACGTGGAGTTTTTAAAGAATATTTTTGAGGTCTTCAAAGGCCACAAAACGTGGAGTTTTTAAGGAATATTTTTGAGGTCTTCAAAGGCCACAAAATAAAGATTTATGAAAGTTTTTTAAATCTCAAACAAGTGTTTCTTGTTTGTCACACCACTCTAAAATTTGGTCTCACAAAAACATTTCTCCCCACAATTTCTTTGCGGGGGGTTGGTTTCTAAAATCACAAATTTTATTATTTTTTCTAAAACCACTTCAATTTGGTTTTTGTAAGTATTTTACTTGTTTAGTCTACGTTGTGGACTAAAAAAGTAAAAGTAAGCAACAACAGCAACAATAAGAACTAAATACAAATGCAACAATTATTTGTAACATGAGGGTTTTTTGTACTTTTAAAAATCAGAGGCAAGAAAATAATTCAAGCGCGACATATTGTAGCTGTTCATCGTCGTCATCATTTAGAAATGTTTTAACGCATGACAACAATAGTGTGACAATATTTTGTTACAACAAAATTAAAAAACACACTGGGAGAAATTATGAGGGGAGAGTATATTTTTGGATGAAACTTTATTTATTTTTTTTTTTTTTTAATTTTTACGACTTGAAAAAAAAAATTCAAGATTTTTTTTCATAATTTTATCTAAAGGCTATATGTATGTCCTCATTGCTGTAGTTTATTCCTATTGGGTCTAAAATATTCCTACCATGTTTTACAACGACAAAAACTTAAACCTCTCAACATCAAAATTTTTACCAGTTCCTCATAACAACTCAACAAAATTAAAAATAAATTGTGAGGTCTTTTTATCGACTTCTACTTTATTTGTTTCCTTTTAAATATCGTATAAAGGTCCACCACCTTTATATTTTCTCTTACCATCGAATCTTTACATTTATTTTTAATTTTTTTTTTTCCTCAGTGTACCCCATCTCTACTAAAGAAAACATTTAATATGATGGCATATCACATTTTACTTGCACACACACACTGCATACATATGCATACAAATATAATTGCATACATTAATACCCAAATGCCCTCTTTGCTCCTCATACCCCCATGGTGATGGGCACAGTCATGCATTTAAACATTTATAATGGCTGTGAATGCAGGGAGGGCATAAAAACAATCGAGAGCCTAACAAAATCTCAATAAACCTCAGCCAACATTGTCATTTGAGACATAAGACAAACACAACATAACACAAACAACAGTACTAATGTGCACTAAGGTCCCCCTTGTAGGCATCTCTAATGCATAGTGGTTGTCCATAGCGGGTAAAGAGCCTTCTCCACTATAGACCTCGCAATATAATGAAGTAATGGAGAAGATGATGAACATTGTAATTAATTCCAAGCACACATATAAAATTATGTTTCTGTTGTTGTTGTCGTTGTTGTTAATAAAGTGTAAAGGGGCGAGAGTAATGAACCTCGCCGAGAACATTTAAGGCAGAGTATAGTGTAAGAAAATTAAAAAAGAGGACTCAAAACAGAAACACTTTGAAAATGAATACAGGGCAGGGATGGGAACATCATAAACTTTTTTTAAAGAATATTTGTCAGGGACCAACTGCTCAAAAAAGCTGGATTTTTTATGAATATTTTTCATGTGACCCCTAAAATGTTGATTTGTTAGGAATATTTTTCAGAGACCAAAAGCCCACAAAACGTGGATTTTTTAAAGAATTTTTTTCATGGACGTGGATTTTTTAAAGAATTTTTTTCATGGACGTGGATTTTTTAAAGAATTTTTTTCATGGACGTGGATTTTTAAAGAATTTTTCATGGACGTGGATTTTTTAAAGAATTTTTTTCATGCACGTGGATTTTTTAAAGAAATTTTTTTCATGGACGTGGATTTTTAAAGATTTTTTCATGGACGTGGATTTTTTAAAGAATTTTTTTCATGGACCTGGAATTTTTAAAGAATTTTTTCATGGACGTGGACTTTTTAAAGAAATTTTTTCATGGACGTGAATTTTTTAAACAAATTTTTCATGGACGTGGATTTTTTAAAGAATTTTTTTCATGGACGTGAATTTTTTAAAGAATTTTTTTCATGGACCTGGATTTTTTAAAGAATTTTTTCATTGACGTGGATTTTTTAAAGAAATTTTTTCATGGACGTGATTTTTTTAAACAAATTTTTTCATGGACGTGGATTTTTTAAAGAATTTTTTTCATGCACGTGGATTGTTTTAAGAAATTTTTTCATGGACGTGGATTTTTTAAAGAAATTTTTTCATGGACGTGAATTTTTTAAACAAATTTTTCATGGACGTGGATTTTTTAAAGAATTTTTTCATGGACTTGGATTTTTTAAAGTATTTTTTTCATGGATGTGCATTTTTTAAAGAATTTTTTTCATGGACGTGGATTTTTTAAAGAATTTTTTTCATGGACGTGGATTTTTTAAAGAATTTTTTTCATGGAACTGGATTTTTCAAAGAATTTTTTCATGGATGTGGATTTTTAAAGATTTTGTTTCATGGACCAGGATTTTTTAAAATTTTTTTTTCATGGATGTGGATTTTTAAAGATTTTGTTTCATGGACCAGGATTTTTTAAAATTTTTTTTCATGGACGTGGATTTTTGAAAGTATTTTTTACGGACTGTCCACAAAACGTGGATTCTTCAGAATCCAACAGCCCACAAAACGTGGGTTTTTAAAGAATTTTCTTCAGAAGCCACCAGTCCACAAAACGTGGATTTTTTAAAGAATTTTCTTCAGAAGCCACCAGTCCACAAGACGTGGATTTTGTAAAGAATTTTCTTTAGAAGCCAACAGTCCACAAAACTTGGATTTTTTAAAGAATTTTCTTTAGAAGCCAACAGTCCACAAAACTTGGATTTTTTAAAGAATTTTCTTTAGAAGCCAACAGTTCACAAAACATGGATTTTTTACAGAATTTTCTTCAGAAGCCACCAGTCCACAAAACGTGGATTTTTTTAAGAATTTTCTTCAGAAGCCACCAGTCCACAAAACGTGGATTTTTTAAAGAATTTTCTTCAGAAGCCACAAGTCCACAAAACGTGGATTTTTTAAAGAATTTTCTTCAGAAGCCAACAGTCTTCAAAACGTGGATTTTTTTAAACAATTTTCTTCAGAAGCCTCAGTCCACAAAACGTGCATTTTTTAAAGAATTTTCTTCAGAAGCCACCAGTCCACAAAACGTGGATTCTGAAGAGCCAACGTAGATTTTTTAAAGAATTTTCTTCAGAAGCCAACGTGGATTTTTTAAAGAATTTTCTTTAGAAGCCAACAGTCCACAAAACGTGGATTTTTTAAAGAATTTTCTTTAGAAGTCAACAATCCACAAAACGTGGATTTTTTAAAGAATTTCCTTTAGAAACCAACAGTCCACAAAACGTGGATTTTTTAAAGAATTTTCTTTAGAAGCCAACAGTCCACACAACGTGGATTTTTTAAAGAATTTTCTTTAGAAGCCAACAGTCCACAAAACGAGGATTTTTAAAGAATTTTCTTTAGAAGCCAACAGTCCACAAAACGTGGATTTTTTAAAGAATTTTCTTTAGAAGTCAACAATCCACAAAACGTGGATTTTTTAAAGAATTTCCTTTAGAAACCAACAGTCCACAAAACGTGGATTTTTTAAAGAATTTTCTTTAGAAGCCAACATTCCACAAAACGAGGATTTTTAAAGAATTTTCTTCAGAATCCACCAGTCCACAAAACGTGGATTTTTTTAAGAATTTTCTTCAGAAGCCACCAGACCACAAAACGTGGATTTTTTAAAGAATTTTCTTCAGAAGCCACCAGTCCACAAAACGTGGATTTTTTAAAGAATTTTCTTCAGGAGCCAACAATCCACAAAACGTGGATTTTTTAAAGAATTTTCTTCAGGAGCCAACAATCCACAAAACGTGGATTTTTTAAAGAATTTTCTTTAGAAGCCAACAATCCACAAAACGTGGATTTTTTAAAGAATTTTCTTTAGAAGCCAACAATCCACAAAACGTGGATTTTTTAAAGAATTTTCTTCAGAAGCCACCAGTCCACAAAACGTTGATTTTTTAAAGAATTTTCTTCAGAAGCCACCAGTCCACAAAACGTGGATTTTTTAAAGAATTTTCTTCAGAAGCCACCAGTCCACAAAACGTCGATTTTTTAAAGAATTTTCTTCAGAAGCCACCAGTCCACAAAACGTCGATTTTTTAAAGAATTTTCTTCAGAAGCCACCAGTCCACAAAACGTCGATTTTTTAAAGAATTTTCTTCAGAAGCCACCAGTCCACAAAACGTCGATTTTTTAAAGAATTTTCTTCAGAAGCCACCAGTCCACAAAACGTGGATTTTTTAAAGAATTTTCTTCAGAAGCCACCAGTCCACAAAACGTGGATTTTTTAAAGAATTTTCTTCAGAAGCCACCAGTCCACAAAACGTGGATTTTTTTAAAGAATTTTCTTCAGAAGCCACCAGTCCACAAAACGTGGATTTTTTAAAGAATTTTTTTCAGATCTTGGATTTTTGAAAAAATTCTTTAAAGAATATTTTTTAAATAATTTTAACGAATATATTTTTATGGAGTAAAAAATACTTTTCAGAAAACAATGAAATAATACCCTTTCATCTTCCCATCTCTGTTCCAATATTTAATGTGTAATATGCCTTTGGATGCCTGGCCATTATTTTTTATGAAATCCAGGCAGGCAGTTTCAACTCATGAATAATATCTACAAATTTACATACACAAATAATGGAGTAGCATGGGCCAGTGAAGTGAAGAGAAATTAAACAATGCATTTGCATTATTCAAAATGGTCGTTGTTGTTAACAACAACGACAGCAAAACAACAACATTAACACTATTCCACTGCCTGAGGCCTTTAGAACATTATTATTATCATTATTTCCAATACTAAAGTTCATTGGGGGTCATCCATAGTTATTTGGGGATAACCTAGGCTTCATTACACAATCCCTTATTTAGAATTTTTAATGATTCTGCTCCATCACTTCAAACTGTGAATGCACTCTGAAATCAATTTTGTTCGTTTTTTGTTTTTGTTATTCATTGTTTTGGGCGTTCTAAAAAATAAATTTGACAGTTTTACGAGCATGGTTTTTCTTGTTCAAGCCAATTTCTATAGGCGTTGTTTGAAATGTTTTGTTATCAATTGTTCATAAAATATTAATGAATTCCAATTCTTTTTGTTTCGAAGGCGTTGGTAATGTAATTGCCTCACATTACCAACGCCTTCGAAAATGGGTATATTTTTCTGTTGGAAATTGAAATGAATATTCAATTTTATTCTTATTTTTGTGTAATGTTTTGAAACGATAAAAAGAAATAATTTAAAATAATAATTCTAAAAATATATAGGGTTGATGGTTGGAAAAAAAAACCTTCAGATTGGTGGTCTTGAAAACACTCCAAAAATATTCCTTAAAAATCCATGTGTGGTGGTCTGAAAGTCATTGAAAAAATATTCGTTGAATAATGCAAGATCGGTGTTCCGGAAGACCGTTAAAAATATTCATAAAATAATTCATGTTTGGTGGTCTGAAAAGGACTCAAAAATTTTCTTAAAAAATCCAATTTTGGGGGTCTGATTATTAAACATCCACGTTTGATGTTGGACTATTGAAAATAAATAAAGCATAAAAAATAAAATATAAATACAAACATGTTAAGGTCTTATATTGTTTCTTCCCTTTCCTCGTATGGTGTCAATTAAATTAATTAAATAATTGACAAGTTTAATTATATGTCCTGTACACAACGAATTCCCCCTCAATTTTATTAATTCAAAAAGATGTTTGTTCTTTCCTCAGTTCAGATATATAGAAAAAACCCTTTCTAACCCCAAGTTAATCAAAAAACTTACTACCTAACAAAAATCTCATTAAGAAATTAGGCTTCCTAAATTCAAAACAAATCCTATTACATAATTTATAAACACTTGTTTTCAACATAAGAACGAAGTAGGAAAAAAATCAGAACCCCTTGTCACAAAAAAAATGGACAAAAATCCTCAATCAAGACCGTGCCAAAACAAAAAACATAAGATGACATGACATGAATCTTTTGATTTTTTTAATAAAAAATACAGAACACAAACTCGAAACACAAATCACCGTTTAAGCAACATCAAGTTAAAGAGTTTAAAGACAACAAACACAGCCACTTTCAACAACAACATCAACGAGATGTTTTCTTAACAAAAATTACAAAAAGACTAATCTTCAATTTTTGGAGTTGAAGCCAAAAATTCCAAAAACAAAAACACAAACAACAACAATAAACCAAACCTCGACGCAACAAGGCAGCAAAAAACCAAAGATTTTGCAAAAACAGATTGAAGACTGTACTGGCAAAACACACAGCATTAAACGATGCAACGAATTGTCGCAGATTTCAAAACAGGGAAGGATTTGTACGAGGTTCACTATGAGATTGGATTTTTAAAGAATATTTCATGAACGACCTTCACACAAGCAAACGTGAAGTTTTTTAAAAATATTTCTTGGGCGACCTTCAGAGAAGAAAACGTTTATTTTTTATGAATATTTCTTAAGCGACTTCAGGTAGGAAAACGTGGATTTTTGGAATATTTCTTGAGCAACCTTCAACCTTCTTCTCTAAAAAGAAAACGTGCATTTTAAGAATATTTCTTGGACGACCTACAGATAGGAAAACGTGCATTTTAAGAATATTTCTTGAGCGACCTTCAGATAAGAAAACGTGGATTTTTTAAGAATATTTCTTGAGCAACCTTCAAGTAAGAAAACGTGGATTTTTTATGAATATTTCTTGAGCAACCTTCAAGTAAGAAAACGTGGATTTTTTAAGAGTATTTCTTGAGCGACCTTCAGGTAAGAAAAGCCTGTTATTTTAAGAATATTTCTTGAGCGACGTTCAGGTAGGAAAACGTGGATTTTAAAGGATATTTCTTGGGCGACCTTCAGAAAAGAAAACGTAAAGTTTTTAAGAATATTTATTGCACGACCTACAGGTAAGAAAACGTAGATTTTTAAGAATATTTCTTGAGCGACCTTCAGATAAGGAAACGTGGATTTTTTTAAAGAATATTTCTTAAGCGACCTCCAGGTAAGAAAATGTACTTTCTTTAAGAATATTTCTTGAGCGACCTTCAGGTAAGAAAAGTGAATTTTTAAGAAAATTTCTTGGGTGACCTTCAGGAAAGAAAACGTGGATTTTTTTTAAATATTTCTTGATCAACCTTCCGATAAGAAAACATGGATTTTTTAAGAATATTTCTTGAGCGACCTTCAGATAAGAAAACCTGGATCTTTTAAGCATTTTTCTTCAGGTACTTTCAGATAAGAAAAAGTGCATTTAAGAATATTTCTTGAGCGACCTTCAGGTAGGAAAACGTGGTTTTTAAAAAATATTTCTTGGATGACCTTCAGGAAAGAAAACGTGGATTTTTTTAAATATTTCTTGATCAACCTTCGGATAAGAAAACGTGCATTCTTTAAAAATATTTCTTGAGCGACCTTCAGTTAAGAAAACGTGGATTTTTTAAGAATATTTTTTGAGTGAATTTCAGGTAAGAAAACGTGGATTTTTTAAGAATATTTCTTGAGCGACCTTCAGTTAAGAAAACGTGGATTTTTAAGAATATTTCTGGAGCGACTTCAGATAAGAAAACGTGGATTTTTAGGAATATTTCTTGAGTGAATTTCAGACAAGAAAACGTTGAATTTTAAAAATATTTCTTGAGTAAATTTCAGGTAAGAAAACGTGGATTTTTTAAGAATATTTCTTGAGTGAATTTCAGGTAAGAAAACGTGGATTTTTAAGAATATTTCTTGAGTGAATTTCAGGTAAGAAACGTGGATTTTTTTAAGAATATTTCTTGAGCGACTTCAGATAAGAAAATGTGGATTTTTAAGAATATTTCTTGAGCAACCTTCAGATAAGAAAATGTGGATTTTTTTAAAAATATTTCTTTAGCTACTTTCAGACATGAAAACGTGGATTTTTAAAAATATTTCTTCAGCGACCTTCAGGTAAAAAACGTGTTTTTTTAAGAATATTTCTTGAGTGACCTTCAGCTAAGAAAACGTGCATTCTTTAAGAATATTTCTTAAAGCAACTCCAGAAAAGAAAACGTGAATTTGTTAAGAATATCTCTTAAACGAACTTCAGAAAAGAAGACGTGGATTTTTTAAGAATATTTATTGCACGACCTTTAGATAAGAAAACGTTGATTTTTAAGAATATTTCTTGAGCATCCTTCAGATAAGAAAACATGGATTTTTAAGAATATTTCTTGAGTGACCTTCAAGTAAAAAACGTACATTCTTTAAGAATATTTCTTGAGCGACCTTCAGGTAAGAAAAATGTGGATTTTTTAAGAATATTTCTAGAGCGACCTTCAGGTAAGAAAACGTGACGTTTAAAGAATATTTGTTGAAAAGAAAACTTGAATTTTTAAGAATATTTCTTGGACAACCTACAGATAAGAAAACGTAGATTTTTAAGAATATTTCTTGAGCGACCTTCAGGTAAGAAAACGTGGATTTTTAAGAATATTTCTAGAGCGACTTTCACCTTAAAACGTGATTTTTTAAGAATATGTCTTGAGCGACCTTCAGGTAAGAAAAAGTGGAATTTTAAGAAAATTTCTAGAGCGATCTTCAGGTAGAAGAACGTGGATTTTTAGGAATATTTCATGCGCAACCTTTAGATAAGAAAACATCGGTTTTTGAAGAATATTTCTTGGGCGACCTTCAGAAAAGAAAACGTGGATTTTTAAGAATATTTCTTTTACGATCTTCAGATAAGAAAACGTGTTTTTAAGAACATTTCTTGAGCGACCTTCAGGTAAGAAAGCGTACATTCTTTACGAATATGTATTGAGCGACCTTCAGATAAGAAAACGTTTCTTTAAAATATTTCTTGAGCGACCTTTAGGATAGAAAGCGTGGACTTTTAAGTATATTTCTTGGGCGACCTTTAGGTAAGAAAACATGATTTTTATGAATATTTCTTGAGCGACGTTCTGGTAAGAGAGCGTGGATTTTAAAGAATACTTCTTGGACGACCTTCAGATAAGAAAACTTGGAATTTTTAAGAATATTTCTTGGACGACCTTCAGATAAGAAAACTTGGATTTTTTAAGAAGATTCCATATGCGACCTTCAGGTAAGAAAATTTAGCTTTTTAAGAATATTTCTTGAGCGTATGTAGGAAAACGTGGATTTTTTGGAATATTTCTTGAGCAACCTTCAAGTAAGAAACCTTGGATTTTCTTGAATATTTCTTGAGCGACTTTCAGGTAGTAAAAAGGTGGATTTCTTAAGAATATTTTTTGAGCGGCCTTCAGATAAGACAACGTGGATTTTTTTAAGAATATTTTTTGAGCAACCTTCAGATAAGAAAACGTGGATTTTTAAGAATATTTTTGAGCGACCTTAAGGTAGGAAAACGTGCATTCTTTAAGAATATTTCTTGAACGACCTTCAGGAAAGAAAACGTTGATTTTTAAAAATATTTCTTGAGCGATTTTCAGGTAGTAAAAAGGTGGATTTTTAAGAATATTTCTTGAGCAACCTTCAGATAAGAAAGCGTGGATTTTTTAAGAATAATTCTTTAGCTACTTTCAGACATGAAAACGTGGATTTTTAATAATATTTCTTTAGCGACCTTCAGGTAAGGAAACTTTGACTTTTAAAATATTTCTTCAGCGACCGTCAGGTAAAAAACGTGGATTTTTTAAGAATATTTCTTGAGCGACGTTCAGGTAGGACAACATGAATTTTAAAGAACGTTTCTTGTACGACCTTCAGAAATGAAAACGTGGATTTTGTAAGAATAAGAAAACTTTGATTCTTAAAAATATTTCTTGAGCGACCGTGGATTTTTTAAGAATATTTCTTGGACGACCTTCAGAAAAGAAAACGTGGATTTTGTAAGAATAAGAAAACTTTGATTCTTAAAAATATTTCTTAAGCGACCGTGGATTTTTTAAGTATATTTCTTGAGTGACATTCATTTTTAGGAATATTTCTTAAACTACCTTCAGATAAGAAAACGTGGGTTTTTAACAATACTTCTTCAGCGATCTTCAGGTAAAAAGACGTGGTTTTTTAGGAATATTTCTTGAGCGGCCTTCAGATAAGAAGAGAAACTTTCAGACATGGAGACTGTCTTTGAACGTAGGCGTATTCTTCAAGTAAAAAACGTGCACTCTTTCAGGATATTTCTTGAGTGACCTTCAGGTAAGGAAACGTTTATTTTTAAAAATATTTCTTGAGCGACCTTCAGATAAGAAAACGTGGATTTTAAAGAATATTTCTTGAGCGACCTTCAGATAAGAAAACGTGGATTTTCAGAATATTTATTGGGCGACCTTCAGGTAAGAACCCGTGGATTTTAAAGAATACTTCTTGAGCGAGGTAAGGAAACGTTGATTTTTAAAAATATTTCTTGAGCGACCTTCAGGTAAGAAAACGCAGATTTTTAAGAATATTTATTGAGCGACATTCAAGTAGGAAAACGTGGATTTTAAAGAATATTTCTTGATAGACCTTCAGATAAGAAAACGTGGATTTTTGAAAATATTTCTTCAGCGAACTTCAGGTAAGAAAACGTGGATTTTTTAAAGAACATTTCTGGAGTGACCTTCAGGTAAGAAAATGCATTCTTTAAGAATATTTCTTGAGCGACATACAGGTAAAGAAACGTTGATTTTTAAAAATATTTCTTGAGCGACCTTCAGGTACAGAAACGTTGATATTTATAATATTTCTTGAGCGACCTTCAGGTAAGAAAAACGAGGATTTTTTAAAAATATTTCTTGAGAGATCAAAAGCTAAGAAAAACGTGGATTTTTAAGAATATTTCTTAGACGACCTTCATATAGGAAAACGTGGATTTTTTAAGAATATTTCTTGAACGACCTTCAGGTAAGAAAACGTGGAATTTTTAAGAATACTTCTTGAGTGACCTTCATGTAAAAAACGTGCATTCATTAAGAATGTTTCTCGAGCGACCTTCAGATAAAAAAACGTGGATTATTTAAGACTAATTCTTGAGCCACCTGCAGGTAAGAAAACATGGATTTTTTAAGAATATTTCTTGAGCGACGTATTCTTCACTTCCACATGTTACAAATATGGACATTGACAGCGAATTCCTTGATACTGTCGCCAGCAGCTCAAGCTCTTGTGTGACAAAGATAAGTACTGTAGTTATGTGCGGGGACGACATCCCGGGACTAGATGACATGAAAGAGACAGAACAGCAAAGTCTACCAAAGTTTCAATGAAGATATCATTCCGAACGACATTTGGTATAATTTATCACTAACGGATGAGGATGAAGCTACGGACACGACAGCGATCCAGGTCTCCACCTTTCAGTTATGATCCTGCCTCCCAACACATGAGAGTGGATGCTGAACCGACCTGTTCCACTGGACTATTACTTCTTGGGCAGGAAATGTTGGCGGAGCAAAGGGGCAATGAAGAGAAATTCATTAAAAATGCGGATGATTTGCCGACACCCCTGACTTCCAAGAAACCAAGGCAAAAGA
The DNA here is from genome assembly GCF_047663935.1 of Musca autumnalis. Lineage (NCBI taxonomy): Eukaryota > Metazoa > Arthropoda > Insecta > Diptera > Muscidae > Musca > Musca autumnalis. The sequence goes on from NW_027411977.1 coordinate 234,623,422, forward strand.
AGCAGTGGACAAAAAGTCTCACCGAAGCCCAGTGGCATGCTGCAGTCGCCATTTTAGGGGGGAATTAGACCTGATATTTACTTTTCGCAAATCCTAGAAAAGACACCTGAAATGCAGATCGACACTTTACACCTTTTTATCGACAACAAAAAGACTTAAAGTTATCACAGCCCACAAAACATGGACTATAGAATAAATATTTTGTCCGAAGTTATGTTAAATTCGAAGATGAGTCATATCGGCCCACTCCTTTGGGTACCTCCCCCTCAAAATTTTATCGCTATAATGGTTCTCATAAAAACTCTCGAATGGAGAAACCGGTTTGATTCAAACCGATAAACATCATAACACAGGAATTGGGCATCCAATTAAGTTCCAAGATGGTATATATCGGACATCACCTTATGATACCTCCCTCACAAAAGTTCAAGATGTTTGCTTATGTTTAGTTTAAGGGCTCGAGGAAATTTCGAAGGTCTTTCACGTGTTCCTTCATACATACTTTTTTCCGGGGAAAGTGCTTCCCAATTTTTATAATGTTTGAAACCTAGGACTGAATCACTTTTGTCGTGCTTCCTTTCAATGTATTCTTTGCGTTGGTGTTGTGAAGATGAATAGTACTGCGGTGAATTTGCAGGGCTAATCTGGCGATAGTTTTTGAATTTTTTAGCAATTGGACACGATCTAGGCTTACCGTTATCCTTCCTATTCTATCAGAAGGATCTGCATATTATCTGAAGCTACTTTAGAATGCTTCAGATTGATCTGCACGACCTTAAGTATTATTTTTGTGAGGCTATGATGTGGATAGCCCCTATAGGATGTTTTCAACCATCGTTTTGGTATCGTCGACGTTATCTTCATCGTCTTCTCCATTCAGGCTAGGCAGGCGAAGATTTTGACTTTTGCATCACTTATGCCAAAAAACAGTTTGTTCCTCAACTTCTCTATTGTCTTTAGACCGGCCACTCCTATACGATATTGGAACATACTTGCTCATTTCCGCCAGATATTTACGTATTTTGGGACCGTCGCACTGTATCTAAAACCAAACTCTGACATTAGGTCCCATTGGGATTTTCTCATCATTAGTCTTAGCGAAGCCTGAAGCTTAGCTATGCTTATTTCCAGAATTCCCTCGGAGAACTTGTCGATGGTTTGGATGACCCTGTAGGGCGTAGGAGAATCTTCGTAAGTAAAAATGTATCCAATAACTTGTATAGACAACTTAATTTCAACTTTGCCCTTTTGGGCAGAGGTGATAGATGAGAGTTTTTCCTTCTCACCAGGTTTTTTTTAACGACTTTGTTGAAGGTTCGTTTTGGTGTTGGGCTTTATGTCCTCTGTTTGGGAAGGTTCTCGCTTTTAAGAAGATGAGCGATCGTCAATTTGTGAGATTTTGGCTTTTTCATAACCCTCAATATTTTTTGTGTTTGTGAACTTGTCCGCCTCATCTCATTGGTGAACTCTACCGTTGGCAGCAATCTTGGTAATATTGCCGAGAATTAACGATGCCTTTGGTGAAGGCCTCCCGAACATCGGGCGGACTTATGTTTGTCATTCATGGGTTGTCCACTTTTCTGATGAAGAGGTGAGGTCCTTGTACACTAGAAACGCGAACTTTAAAATGTCCTACATAGGGTTTTAAGAATTTTTCCACATAAGGGCCCACTTGATGCCACTTAAATTCAAATTCGTCTCTGTTCAGATGTAAATGATGTTGTGCAAAAATCAGCAACCGAAGCAACCCGAAACGCATACAAAAAATTCTTCAAGTGATTAAAGTGTCATTGAAAAATATTTCATAATAAATTGAGGACGATACAGCAACAACAACATTTTAACCCCAAAATCACTAAAACCAAAAAACTACAACAAAAAGTCACCAGAAAACGAGAAAAAGGCAACACAAAAACAGGTAAGCAGGTAAAATAACCTGAAACCATTAAAATTGAACAACAACGGCAACTCAAAAAAAGATAAATCTTTTTTCGAATGAAATTTCAAAAAGTGCCACAAGGGAGAGTCGAAAGGATCCTACAATAACAAACGCCAAGATAAAGCATTGCCAAGCAATTTGAAACCCTTAACAAATTGACAGACAGACAAACGAACAAAATATAAAACGAAAAAAGGTCCACTTAAAACTGGTAATGCACAATAACAATAAATCCCAAAAAAGGGACCTGACAAGCAGGTAGAATTCCTTTGCATAACATGACCTGAAAACAGCAACATAGCAGGACAAAGCAAAAACACAAACAACCCCTAAAACTAACTGGCAGAGGGAAAGAGAGAGCAAGTGAAATAACATGATTCAGCAAAAAGGTCCTTTGGCAAGGATCTGGGTATAAATAGCACTCATTGAATACGGAAAAAACATCATTCACTCGTCGCATTTGCAAGCATCAACAGCTCCTGTTTAACCAGCAAAACAAAAACTCTCAAAACTCCAGCAAAATGTCTGCCGTTTACAACACATCCACCAGCTTCAACTCAACCTCATTCTACATCAACAACAAAAGCATGGACAAGTCATCTTTGACTCCTGCCTCCAGCATGAAGAAACTTTTGAAAACTGTACGCAAAATCATTTTCAATAGCAAAAAATCCTCAGGACCCGCACTACCACCCAACAGTGGCTTGAAAGTGACCAGTACACCCATTCGCAAGCCTGTTCCCGCTGTCATCCTTGGTTGTATGACTGAAGAGGAGCACCACAACTGGCTCAATGAACAATTAGAAGCATCTTTCTTGAGCAGTCAACTACAAGAAGAATAGAAGCAGTCCCTTTGAATAGATTTAACCTCAGTTTTCTGGAGGTTTTAGGCGTTTTAACTTCTCATTGCACACAAAGATGAGATCAGCGTTTTAAATGCTCAACTAAACAAATTTTGGCGGGATTTCTACACCAGCAAAATGGCGCATCGCAGTTTGACCTGAAGCAGCTACATTTCTAAAGCAGCAACGGCTTTGCAGGGGCAAAGCACCAAGGGTCTATCTTTGATGGCAGAAAATTAACAACAACAACAAGGGAAAATAGGGCACTGAAATATGTGCAAAAATAGTTACTAAAATGTAATTGTAGTACAAATAATTTAAATAAATACAAAAAATAAATTATTAAAAATTAAACAAATTAAACTGTTATTATTTACCAAGGCTGAAAATATGGGAAACTGAAAAAATGGATGTAGGGAATGCAAAAAAGAGAAAAAAAACAGCATAATTTAGATTTTTTCTTAACATCTTTCATGTCGTCAAGGACTGTTCAAATATTAAGTAAATAAAAATGATAATAGGTCCACTAATTAAATAAATGACATAAGATATGATGATGATATGATGAAGCTCATCATATCTATAATTTCTCATGAGCTACTTTACAGCAAAACTCCTTGCATACTGTTGGGAGCGGTTACCTTTGTATATGAACGAAGAAAATGCTTGCAGGACTAGTAGTATCCCAGAATTTCTTTTCAGGGGATAGAATGGATTCCTCCTGTATGTGTCACAGTGGTGCAATATTAGGCTTGAACATAGAAGGTTTACCTCGGACAGACCACGATTTCATGACCTCATTTCAAGGGGCGCCAATTTGTTCATATGTACATTATGGTTATGACTTTTTTACAAACTCCTACCCCTGTATGATATTTTGATGAGTTTTTACCATTGATTACATAAAATCTTAATTATAATGTGATTCATTAAAAAAGCTTCCGTATACAAATGAAACGTTAACTTTTTGCTGATTCCGACCCCTGCATCTCTAGGTCTCCATCTCCTGCTACATGAAACGTGAACAGGAAATTCAAATGAACACAAATAGCCACATTCACTCAGTTCGTAGAGTATATATGACAAGTAAGAGGGGCTATAATCGGACGGGCCGACCATGTGATACCATACACCACGTGCCTTGAGCATAAATTTTCCACGGAAATGTTTTATATTATTGCGACACGTTATATTTTGTTTTAAATTTGTTTCAGGAAGGGTCTATAGAAGCACCCTTTCTTTCTGAAAGTGTATATAGAAATAACCTTTCTTTCTGAAACGGTCTAAAGAAACACCCTTTCTTTCTGGAATATTCTATAGATCAACACTTTGTTTCTGAAAGGGTCTATAGAAGCTCCCTTTTTTTCAGAAAGGGGGTATAGAAGCACCATTTCTTTCAGAAAGGGTCTATAGAAGAACACTTCCTTCCAGCAAGGGTCTACAGAAGAATACTTCCTCTCAGGAAGGGTCTATAGAAGCACCCTTTCTTTCTGAAAGGGTCTATAGAAGCACCCTTTCTTTCTGAAAGGGTCTATAGAAGCACCCTTTCATTCTGAAAGGGTCTATAGAAGCACCCCTTCTTTCTGAAAGGGTCTATAGAAGCACCCTTTCTTTCTGAAAGGGTCTATAGAAGCGCCCTTTCTTTCTGAAAGGGTCTATAGAAGCACCCTTTCTTTCTGAAAGGGTCTATAGAAGCACCCTTTCTTTCTGAAAGGGTCTATAGAAGCACCCTTTCTTTCTGAAAGGGTCTATAGAAGCAACCTTTCTTTCTGAAAGGGTCTATAGAAGCACCCTTTCTTTCTGAAAGGGTCTATAGAAGCACCCTTTCTTTCTGAAAGGGTCTATAGAAGCACCCTTTCTTTCTGAAAGGGTCTATAGAAGCAACCTTTCTTTCTGAAAGGGTCTATAGAAGCACCCTTTCTTTCTGAAAGGGTCTATAGAAGCACCCTTTCTTTCTGAAAGGGTCTATAGAAGCACCCTTTCTTTCTGAAAGGGTCTATAGAAGCACCCTTTCTTCCTGAAAGGGTCTATAGAAGCACCATTTCTTTCTGAAAGGGTCTATAGAAGCACCCTTTCTTTCTGAAAGGGTCTATAGAAGCACCCTTTCTTTCTGAAAGGGTCTATAGAAGCACCCTTTCTTTCTGAAAGGGTCTATAGAAGCTCCCTCTTCTTCTGGAAGGGGATATAGAAGCAGCATTTTTTCAGAAAGGGTCTATAATAGAACACTTCCTTCCAGCAAGGGGCTACGGAAGAACACTTCCTTTCAGGAAGAGTCTATAGAAGCACCCTTTCTTTCAAGAAGGTTCTATAGAAGCACCCTTTCTTTCAAGAAGGTTCTATAGAAGCACCCTTTCATTCAGGAAGGGTCTAAATAAGCACCCTTTCTTTCAGGAAGGGTCTATACGAGCAGTATTTCTTTCAGGAATCTACGGAGGCAACCTTTCTTTCAGAGAGGGTCTAAAGAAGCATCCTTTGTTTCAGTAAGGGTATCTAGAAGCAACCTTTCTTTCAGTTAGGGTCTACAGAAGCACCCTTTCCTCCAGAAAGGGTCTATAGAAGCACCATTTCTTTAAGAAAGGGTATAGAGAAGAACACTTCCTTTCAGGAAGGGTATATAGAAGCGCCCCCTTTCTTTAAAGAAGGGTCTATAGAAGCACCCTTTCTTTTAGGAAGGGTCTATAGGAGCAGTCTTTCTTTCAGGAATCGTCTACAGAATAACCTTTTCTTCTAAAGAGGGTCTATAGGAGCAACATTTTTCAGTTAGGGTCTATAGAAGCACCCTTTCCTTCAGAAATAGTCTATAGAAGCGCTCTCTCTTTCAGAAATGTATGAAGAAGAGTTCTAGAAGCACATTTTCATTAAGAAACAAGTAAGAACGGCGTTAAGTTCGACCGGGCCGAACTTGTTATACCCTCCACCACAAGTTGTATTGAAGTAAAATGGAATAATTAGTTTCCTTTCGTGTATGAAGAAGACTTAATACTAAATTTCAGCAATTTCGGTAAAACAATGTATGGGGGCTATTTCAAAACGTCGATCTATACCGACAAATTTCTGACGGAAAGTTTTAAGGCTCAAAGAAGACTAAATACCAAATTTCCTATATTTCGGTAAGTGAATGTGGCTAAAACTAAAAAAATACCGAAAATCAAGAAGTAAGCTTCTATGGGGATATAGGAAGACGTGGACCTATACTGATAATACTCTTCTGGAATATTTTATAACTCTTGGAAGACGAAATAACGAATTTCAGCCATTTCGGTTGGATATTGACGTCACAATCTTCAGTATTACGAAAATCCGGAGGTACCGTTCTATTGGTTCTATATGAAGGCGTGGACCTACACCGACAAATTTAAAGAGGAAGTTTGAGTACCCCCAACGAAGTCTAAATACCAAATTTTAGCCATTTCGGTGGAATATTGAGGCCACAATGTTCAAAATACCGAAAACCGGGAGTTACCGTTCTATGGGGGCTATATGAAGGCATGGACCGATACCGACAAAGTTCTGGGGGAAAGTTTTATACCACCAACGTAGACTAAGTACCAAATTTCAGCAATTTCGGGGTGATAATGAAGCTAAAACCTTCAAAATACCAAAAATCGGGAGGTACCGTTCTATATGAAGGTGTACACCGATACAGACAAAATTCTGGGGGAAAGTTTTATACTCTTAAAGAAGACTACGTACCAAATTTCAGCCATTTTGGTAGGATAATGAAGCTAAAACCTTCAAAATACCGAAAATCGGGAGGTACCGTTACATGGGGGCTATATGAAGGTGTGGACCGATATCGACAAAATTTTGGAGGAAAGTTTTGTACCCCTAAAGAAGACTACGTACCAAATTTCAGCCATTTTAGTAGGATAATGAAGCTAAAACTTTAAAAATACCGAAAATCGTGAGGTACCGTTCTATGGGGCTATATGAAGGTGTGGACCGATACCAACAAAATTCTAGGGGAAGTTTTATACCCCTAAAGAAGACTACGTACCAAATTTCAGCCATTTTGGTGGGATAATGAAGCTAAAGCCTTAAAAATACCGAAAATCGGGAGGTACCGTTCTATGGGGGCTATATCGAAACGTGGACCGATATATCCCATTTTCAATACCAACCATCCTGCAAGTAATAAAAACTTCTGTACCAAATTTTGACTCTCTATCTTTAAAATTGCGAGCTGTATCTTGATTTCAACAGACAGACGGACGGACAGACGGACATAATCAAATCGACATAGAATTTTATGCTGATCAATAATATATACACTTTATAGGGTCTCCGATGAATATTTCGATGTGTTACACACGGAATGACAAATTTAATTATACCCTCCATATTGTGGAGGGTATAAAAATGTGTGTTTCAACTTTCTGGAGAAAGGGTCAGAATATGCACCCTTCTCTTTCAGAAGGGGTCTGAATATGCACCCTTCTCTTTCAGAAAGATCTGAATATGCACCCTTCTCTTTCAGAAAGGGACTGCATATGCTCCATTATGTTTAAAAAAGGGCCTATAGAAGTACCCTTTTTTTGAAAGGGACTATAGAAGTACCCTTACTTTCGAAAGGGACTATAGAAATACCCTTTCTTTTGATAGGGACTATAGAAGTACCCTTACTTTCGAAAGGGACTATAGAAGTACCCTTTCTTTTGAAAGGGGCTATAGAAGTACCCTTACTTTCGAAAGGGACTATAGAAATACCCTTTCTTTTCATAGGGACTATAGAAGTACCCTTTCTTTTGAAAGGGGCTATAGAAGTACCCTTTCTTTCGAAAGGGACTATAGAAATACCCTTTCTTTTGATAGGGACTATAGAAGTACCATTTCTTTTGAAAGGGACTAAAGAAGTACCCATTCCTTTGAAAGGGACTATAGAAGTACCCTTTCTTTTGAAAGGGACTATAGAAGTACCCTTTCTTTTGAAAGGGACTATAGAAGTACCCTTTCTTTCGAAAGGGACTATAGAAATACCCTTTCTTTTGATAGGGACTATAGAAGTACCTTTTTTTTTGAAAGGGACTATAGAAGTACCCTTTCTTTTGAAAGGGGCTATAGAAGTACCCTTTCTTTTGAAAGGGACTATAGAAGTACCCTTTCTTTTGAAAGGGTCTATAGAAGTACCCTTTCTTTTGAAAGGGACTATAGAAGTACCCTTTCTTTTAAAAGGGACTATAGAAGTACCCTTTCTTTTGAAAGGGACTATAGAAGTACCCCTTCCTTTGAAAGGGACTATAGAAGTACCCTCTCTTTCTGAAAGGGCACATAGAAGCACCCTTTCTTTCTGAAAGGGTCTATAGAAACATATTTTTTTCTGAAAGGGCCTACAGAAGTAATCATTCTTTCTATAGAAGCACCCTTTCTTTCTGAAAGGGTCTATAGAAGCACAATTTCTTTCTGAAAGGGTCTATAGAAGCATTCTTTCTTTAAGGAAGGGTCTATAGTAGCACTCTTTCTTTCAGAGGGGGTGCTCTTCTTTTAGGAAGGGTCTATAGAAGCACCCTTTCTTTCAGGAAGGGTCTACAGAAGGACTCATTCTTTCAAAAAGGGTCTAAAGAAGTACCCTTTCTTTCAGAAAATGTCTATAGGAGCACCCTTTGGGGTTGTCTTCCATAACAAGGCCAGGAGGTTACCTCAAGGATACCTCCAGAAGACAAGAGGTTTAACTCATGGAAGACGATATTGTTTTTATACCCTCAGCATTTATGCTAACGAGGGTATATGAAGAAAAGACAAAATTTTTTAGTTTTCCATAAAAAAAAAATTAGGAGGATGGGACTCAGACAGCAGCTACACCCACATTTGAGAAATGAATTCTCTTCTCAAAGAAGGTCTTCTTAAGGGAGAATGTCTTCTTGTAGATGACAATCAACATATTTTACAAAAGACCAACAAGTCTCCTAGGAAAAAAATTTATTCATTGTTGTCTTATTAGTGCCAAGGTCATTATACACTCAGCATTTAAGCTAACGAGGTTATATACACTTTCATACGGGCAAAATGTGCCTCATCGAAATAATGGTTTTAGACCCCAAGTATGTTTGGACGAAATGTGTTTCAGACAATTTGGAGTCGATTTAGCAATGTCCGTCCGTCTGTCTGTCTGCCTGTATGGCTGGCTGGTGCGCACTATAACTCTCGAACCCATGAACCGATTTGGTCGTAATATTTTGTGCAAACTTAGTTTAAGTTCGAAGATGGGTTATATCGGTCCACTCCTTCCGGTACTTCGCCCATAAAAGTTAGAAAATGTTCGGGAAATTTGTGCTCACGATAACTCTTGAAGGGAGTAACCGATTTGGTCTATACTGTGCACATCGTGAAATTTCTACCAAACTTAGATTAGGTTCCATTATGGACTCAATCGATCCACGCCTTCGGGTACCTCCCACACAAAATTTCGGAAAAGTTCAATTTAGGACCTGCTCTCGAATCGTTTTGATTTTTGTTGTAACAACTTGTATTCACGACCCCCCATACGGCGGTACCAGTTTCATCAGGGGCAAAACCATACTTCCTGAGAAAATAGCCTGAAAGGTTAAAAAAAACCTATGACACCGTGTGAAGTGGTTGGAGCGCAAGATAACTCTCGAACGCATCTGCCGATTCGATCCAAAATTTGGCCTTCATAATATTTTGTCCAAACTTAGTTTAAGTTCGAAGATAAGCCATATCGGACCACTCCTTCAGGTACCTCCCCCACAAAAGTTCAAAAATGTTCTGAAAAAGTTGTGCACAATAACTCTTGAAGGGACGGACCGAATTGGTCCATACTTTATAATAATTGTTCCACAAACATCCCATACGGGACAAGGGAGACTTCTCTCATATCAATGAGTGCACCCCGATTCATATTAAGCTCAATGATATGGGACCTACTATTTATCGCCGAGTCCGAACGGCGTGTCTAAGACACCACTTGTAGAGAAGTTTTACAAGGCTGAAATACTCAGAAAATGTCGCCAACATTACTGAGGGGTATTTTGCCACCGTTGAAAAGAGTTTGATGTTGACTGGCCGGGGAATCGAACCCACGACCTTCAGCGTGCAAGGCGGGTGTGCATACCATTGCACCAGGGTGGCACCAAGTTGCAACAAACTGTTGCCAAATATCCATTGTGGATAACCTACAAGTGGACACCAGGATGCTGTCAGCCAGTCAACATAATGTGTTGCTGACTGAGTAGTTCCAGCTAGAGTCCTATCTGCCGTGTCATCCCAGCCATCACACTATGATTGAAGATTCACCTCTCGAATTCAAGAAGAGTTTCACTCGCGAGTGAAATTCAAGCGAATTAGAGCGAGTATTCGGAGCTCTGCATCTGGTACTACCTCAAAGACATCCAAAAAGTCATTCCATCGGACGCCATCCGATTGTCGTATCACAATTTTGAAAATCGGATCGAATTTTTATAGCTCCAATATGTATATTTGGTTAATTTTGGGTATTTTGGGCCCTATATTGTTATGTTTATCAAAATCAGATCCGATTTCCAAAATTTGATGTTGAAATCGTTTTTAGCCAAAATAATGAACTGGTAAAGTTTTTTCATTGATCGGACCATATTTGTGGCATTTAGAGAATTTTGGTGAAAATGAAGCTTTGGCCACATAAAAATTACTATGGAAACAATGATCGCTAGGTTGGCAAGACTTATCGTCAACCCATCGTCATAAAAATTTATATATAAGGTCTTTGAACCAAATGAATGGATCACTCTAATGTACATGTATGTTTTGTGTGGTCCCTTTTTTTAAATTTCTACTTTGTTGTCATTGATAGTGAAATTACTTCTTCTACTTCCAGATATTCTTAGAATACCAAGATAATTATTTCCACATTAACATCCTTTTAGATTACTCAGAATTTTGCGCCAATTACAATTAATTTTGTTTTTGTTTAACACTAAACAGGGCCAGTTTAACTGGAAACATAACAAACAACCTTAACAAATAGTACGTGCTACAACTTTACAACACTAACCCAGTTCTTGGATTCGAACTAGAGTATTGTGTCCTCCACATTAAAGACCTAGTTTCCAGATAAATTTTACGGTAACATAAAAAAGAAGTGACAATTTTCAACAAAAAATAAAAGTAAATTTTTGTGTGTGACTCTTTAGTGGAAAAGTGACACAATAAAAAAAAAAAACAATTATTTTTTCTTATAATGAAAAAAAGATTTCAAGTAGAAAATTGTTGCTTGGACAAAAAGTGTCACACGTGCGTAGATGAAAACAAAAAACATAAACTAAAATTCTGGAATTCGCAGAAATCTTTAAGAAAACAATTTAAACAAAAGTAAAGATTTAAATCCAGAGCAGAGAAGGAGATTCCTTTTGACACGCCGCAATTGTAAGATTTAAAGTCACACAATCCGTAAGCCAGCGTGGTGAGATATTGAAACGTTTTATAATTACCTTTATGACAAAATCTTTTGGGGTGGGTGTTAATGTTTAACAAGAATGCCCAAGAATGCCTTAGGGCAGGGCCGAAAGATTTGTATAGGAGATTTAACAAATCTCCACACACATATTTGGGTGTTTTCAAGGCCTGCTTTAGGGTTAGTTTAAGGGAATGCCAAATTAATTGTCACATTCCAAAAGAGGCGAAAATCTTGCAATAACATCTCCGAATGGCTACGTGACATCTTCTTCAGCCATGTCTGTTAAGACATGTTTCTTATAATATGCCATCAGAAAAATGTGTCACTTTTGTATGTCTGTCTGCCTGCCGGTTGTGAAAACATTCCAATTTGCCAAACTGAAAAAAATTTCGTACGATAAAAATTCCCTCATTACGTTCCGTAGCGAAAATTCTTATTGCCACTTAAATTGCGGGTTAATCCCAGCCAGCAACTCACATGTGTGTTAAATATGACTGCAATATGCAGTTTATGAGCGTAACGCATGGAACGTGAGTAGTTTTATGATATGGCGCTTACCAGGAATTTCTTGTTTAGTTGAAGTTCAAGTACTTCCAGACCGGGAGTCTGGCTGGGATGTGTGTTTTGTTATTATTGTTATTACCATTGTTTAGTAAAACGCCTTTAATGAGTCTAATGTATGTGACGTTGTTGTTGTTTAAGGTTTTGATAATAAAATAAGAAAATTACAAACACATTTGGCATACATACGTTGCAGTTAAATAATATTGTGATAATGGCACAGTGGAAGATTTTTAAACATTTTTATCAACTGACCCACTGACAACAAAACGTGGATTTTTTAAAGAATATTTTTCCATCAACCCAAAGTCCACAAAACGTGGATTTTTTAAAGAATATTTTTCCATCAACCCAAAGTCCACAAAACGTGGATTTTTTAAAGAATATTTTTCCATCAACCCAAAGTCCACAAAACGTGGATTTTTTAAAGAATATTTTTCCATCAACCCAAAGTCCACAAAACGTGGATTTTTTAAAGAATATTTTTCCATCACCCAAAGTCCACACAACGTGGATTTTTTAGAAAAATAATTTTATACCGACCCAAACACGGATTTTTTAAAGATAATTTTTTTCCAAACTTGGATTTTTTAAAAATATTTTTTAACAGACGTGGATTTTTTAAAAAATATTTTTCTACCAAACGTGGATTTTATAAACATATTTTTACCAAACGAGGATTTTTAAAAATATTTTTTAATAAACGTGGATTTAGAAAAAATATTTTTTAACAAACGTGGATTTTTTTAAAATTTTTTTAATCAAACGTGGATTTAAAAAAAATATTTTTTAACAAACGTGGATTTTTTAAAATATTTTTTATCAAACCTGGATTTTTTAAAAATTATATTTAACCAAGCGTAGATTTTTTAAAAAATATTTTTAATAAACGTGGATTTTTTACAAAATATTTTTTTAATAAACCTTAATTGTTAAAGAAATATTTTTTAATAATATTTTAACAAATATTTTTAAATAAACCTTGATTTAAAAAATATATATATAAACGTTGATTTAAAAAAAAACAATAATCGTTCCATTGGTTTACCAAACGTGGATTTTTTAAAGAATATTTTTCCAGTGGTCTACCAAACGTGGATTTTTTACAGAATATTTTTCCATTGGTCTACCAAACGTGGATGTTTTAAAGAATATTTTTCCATTGGTCTACCAAACGTGGATTTTTTAAAGAATATTTTTCCATTGGTCTACCAAACGTGGATTTTTTAAGAATATTTTTCCATTGGTCTACCAAACGTGGATTTTTTAAAGAATATTTTTCCATTGGTCTACCAAACGTGGATTTTTTTAAGAATATTTTTCCATTGGTCTATCAAACGTGGATTTTTTAAAGAATAATTTTCCCTTGGTCTACCAAACGTGGATTTTTTAAAGAATAATTTTCCCTTGGTCTACCAAACGTGGATTTTTTAAAGAATAATTTTATATTGGTCTACCAAACGTGGATTTTTTAAAGAATAATTTTCCATTGGTCTACCAAACGTGGATTTTTTAAAGAATAATTTTCCATTGGTCTACCAAACGAGGATTTTTTAAAGAATAATTTTCCATTGGTCTACCAAACGTGGATTTTTTAAAGAATAATTTTCCATTGGTCTACCAAACGTGGATTTTTTAAAGAATAATTTTCCATTGCTCTACCAAACGTGGATTTTTTAAAGAATATTTTTCAATTGCTCTACCAAACGTGGATTTTTTAAAGAATATTTTTCCATTGCTCTACCAAACGTGGATTTTTTAAAGAATATTTTTCCATTGCTCTACCAAACGTGGATTTTTTAAAGAATATTTTTCCATTACTCTACCAAACGTGGATTTTTTAAAGAATATTTTTCCATTGCTCTACCAAACGTGGATTTTTTAAAGAATATTTTTCCATTGCTCTACCAAACGTGGATTTTTTAAAGAATATTTTTCCATTGCTCTACCAAACGTGGATTTTTTAAAGAATATTTTTCCATTGCTCTACCAAACGTGGATTTTTTAAAGAATATTTTTCCATTGCTCTACCAAACGTGGATTTTTTAAAGAATATTTTTCCATTGCTCTACCAAACGTGGATTTTTTAAAGAATATTTTTCCATTGCTCTACCAAACGTGGATTTTTTAAAGAATATTTTTCCATTGCTCTACCAAACGTGGATTTTTTAAAGAATATTTTTCCATTGGACCACCAAATACCCAATAAGAAAACAGCCTTTCCACACATTTTTTTCAAAGTCACCCACTGTTTGTGCCTGTCATACATTCCCGTAGTAATACATGCAAAAACTCTTGTTAATGTGATAATAAGAAAATCACAAATTTGGCCACATGTGGCAGACATGCTGTCAGCATCGGCAGATCATACATCAACAAAAAACTGAAGCAACTAAAAACCATAAAAATCTTCAACAAATTGACAATCAGAAAATTTCAATGGCAAGGAGCACGTTCAAGAGACTAAAATGGTATGGAAATTAAAATAGAAACCCCTTGAAATTCCCTCGAGCAATGGAGAAAGTATTTTCAATGCCAACCCGAACAATTTTATTATCCTTAACATATGATTACCATATTAAAAAAGTTAACGTAAGAAGGATTCAAATAATTATTCCAAGAAATATCCTCAGACTATTATCACGTTTGGTCGTTTCAAAGTGTCTTTGAAGTCCTTTATAAATGCCGTTACAATTCTGGCGAATTTTAAGGTTTCCTATTTTGTATTTACAAAATATTTTTGTTTGTTTTGTAGGCTGACATGCCCTTTGTGCATTTGCGACAATTCTCCCTTTGAGGACGTGTTCAACACAAATTTTGCCGATTATTTTTATGTGAAGCCTTTGTAATGTGAGACAACACAACGCTGTGGCAATGTTGTGTTTTTTATTTTTTTAAGCAGAGTTTGAAAGAGGAATTTCTGCGAAATATTTCGGCACTTCTTTGAGACTTCATATGGTCAACTTGCATAGTATGTGGAGATGAAATTTGAGGTGCTATGTTTTGCATGGGAAAAAATTAAAGATAAGGTCTTCTAAAATAAAGAGACATTTGTAGGGACATCTATTGATAGAGGAACTTTAGAGCGCCCTCTAGAGCCAAATTTGTTTAAAATGTCTGTTAATGTAGACAAAAGGTCTTCTATAAGGGGAGGACCTTAAGAAGGTCTTCTTTATATAACTATACTTTAAAAGGTCTTCTATAGACAGAAAACTTTTGGAACGTCTTCCATAGAAAGGTATTCCATAGACAGAAGACCTTTATAAGATCTTCCCAATACTGAAGATATGAAAAATATCTTCTACGGACAGAAGAGCTCTAACAGGTATTCTATAGGCAGAAAATCTTTACAAGGCCTTCAATAGGTAGACTACATTTAAAATGCTTTCTACAGACTGAATACTTCCAAGAGATGTTCTGAAGATTTTAAAGGTCTTTAATAGGAAAGGTCCGCGAGACTTTTATATGTTTTCTATAGGTGGAATATATTAAAAAATGCTTTCTTAGACAGAATATATTTTGGAAGATCTTTTACAGCCTTGAAATAGGTCATCAAGAAAATGTTTTTTTATACCCTCCACCATAGTATGGAGGGTATATTAAGTTTGTCATTCCGTTTGTAACACATCGAACTAATCATTTGCGACCATATAAAGTATATATATTCTTGATCAGGATAAAATTCTAAGACGATCTAGCCATGTCCGTTCGTCCGTCCGCCTGTCCGTCTGTTGTAATCACTCTAGCGTCCGCAATAATTGAGATAGAGTGCTGAAATTTTGTACCCGAGGGTCTTTTTTCCATAGGCAGGTCAAGTTCGAAGATGGGCTATATCGGTCCACACTTTGGTATAGCTCCCATATAACGGTACCTCCGGATTTGAGGTATTTTGACGATCTTCGCCACATTTGCAGACCGAATTAGCTATAATTTGGCACTAAGGGTTCCTAGTGATCAACAAACTTATATCCCAATGGATATGGGCATAGGTTCATGTTTTGGTATAGTCCCCATATAACGGTACCTCCCGATTTTCGGTATTTTGAGAATTTTAGCCACAATTTTTAACCGAACTATCTGCAATTTGACATTTGAGGTTCTCAGTGGTCATGAAACATCTCCACGAAACATCGTCAACATAGGTTCATGTTTTGGTATAGCTCCCATATATCGGTACCTCCCGATTTTTTGTATTTTGAGAATTTAGCTACAATTTTTAACCGAACTATCTGCAATTTGACATTTGAGGTTCTCAGTGGTCATGAAACATCTCCACGAAGCATCGTCAACATAGGTTCATGTTTTGGTATAGCCCCCATATAAGGGTACCTCCCGATTTTCGGTATTTTGAGAATTTTTGCCACAATTTGTAACCGAACTATCTGCAATTTGACATTTGAGGCTCTCAGTGACCATGAAACATCTCCAGCAAACATGGACAACATAGGTCTATGTTTTGGTATGGCCCCCTTAAAACCGTACCTCCCGATTTTCGGTATTTTGAGCATGTTAGTTACAATTTTTAACCGAACTATCTGCAATTTGACATTTGAGGTTCTCAGTGGTTATGAACATCTCCACGAAAGATTGTCAACATAGGTAGATGTTTTGGTATAGCCCCCATATATCGGTACCTCCCGATTTTCGGTATTTTGAGAATTTTAGCTACAATTTTTAACCGAACTAGCTGTAATTTGCCATTTGAGGTTCTCAGTGGTCAAGAAATATCTTCACTAAACATCGTCGACATAGGTCCATGTTTTGGTATAGCCCCCAAATAACGGCACCTCCCGATTTTCGATATTTTGAGAATTTTAGATACAGTTTTTAACCGAAATAGCTGTAATTTGACACTTGAGGTTCTCAGTGGTCATGAAACATCTCCACGAAACATCGTCAACATAGGCCCATGCTTTGGTATAGCCCCCATATATCTCCACGAAACATCGTCAACATAGGTCCATGCTTTGGTATAGCCCCCATATATCAGTACCTCCCGATTTTCGGAATTTTGAGAAATTTAGCTGCAATTTTTAACCGAACTAGTTGTAATGATCGGTATTTTGGGAATTTTAGCTACAATTTTGTCTATTAAAAAATAATCGTCAATATAGGTCCATGTTTTGGTATATCCCCCCATATAACTGTACCTCCCGATTTTCGGGAATTTTCAGAGGTCACGAAATTTGTTCACTAAAATTTGTCAACATGGGTCTATTTTTGAGGGTCTACATTGTTTTGATGAAACTTCCATCAGTTTGACTCTTGAAGTTCCCTGCAGCTATAAAACTTTTCCGCCAAACAAATTTAAAGATAGGTTGACTATTTGATATAGCCCCGTAGGTGGTACCTTTCACCTAGCTGAACACATTTTTTTAGATTAGATAAAACTGTGCAACAAAATGGAGGTGAACGTCTGGGGCACGGAAAGTTCCTCTTGGGGAAGAAAGTCCTTGGTGACAGATCCGCCGTGAGTCGAACTTCCGCGTTATGGCGTGATTAAATTTTTGTTAGAGATCCTGTGGGCCATCAGGAATTAGCGTTATATCTTTGTTCACTGTTGCTTAAGTGCTCTACAAAAACAACAAACAAAGATATAATCCTAATTCATGATGGCTTACAGGGTCTCTTGCAAAAACTTCATCACGCCATAACGCGGAAGTTCGACTAACGGCGCATCTGTCCTTCGGGGTTTTTAATATACACACAGCAAGGCCTTTCATCTCCAAAAGGAATCATCTCTACCCCAACATTTGTGTTCACAGTGTAATTTAAGCAATAGTGGGAGGCAGTAGGAGTCTATCCATTGTCGAAAAGTTGTTCCACCTAAAATTGTGAAAGGACCTTAATTATTGCACTTTAATTAAGACTATTTTATGGTGGATGGTATAAAAAGTTCGGCCCGGCCGAACTTAACGACTTTTTACTTGTTATTATTTTTAAAGGGTAACGTATAGAAAGAAGAGGTGTACGTGGTCTTCTATTGTCAGGAGAGCGTTTAAAGAACGTCCATTTACTGAACACGTTTAAAAGATCTTCTACATACAGAAAACCGTTGGTAGGTATCAATAAATGGACGACCTTTAACTAGTATTAATTCCTTCCACAGATTCCAAATATTTCCGCAGTCTATCCTTTATTTGACGAAAATTTACGCAGAATATCTTATGGCTACATCACACAATCATGTCTCACTTTACACAAATCCTTGAAGTAGGTGTGCGACTAACCGTTGCCGGCAATAATTTCCTTTCGAAAGAACAAACAAGGAACAAACCCAACATATTTTATAAATACAAAACGAAAAAAGGAATATAATGACAAGTAGAATTCGCAAGAAACTGGGCGGTCAAGCAATGACATCAAAGTCCTGCCTTATCTGGAATTATGAAATAACAATTATTTCACAATTTCAATGAGTATGGAATTCCTGGTGGATATGGTAAGCAAATGTGTGGCGTTGAAATATAAAAAAATGCTTATTCATCTTTTGGATTTGTGGATGACTAAGAACAATGGTTAACTCTTCAAAGAATACTAGCGGATGCGAATTAAAAAATCTTCAAATGGTTACAAATGAGAATTTCCTTCTAGATATCCCCTTGTAGCGATCCGTTTATCGGTGAAAAATATTTGTTTGAAATATAATTGATCAGTGGCCTGAGGAACAATAAATAAAACCATGTTTAGTGGTCGAAGTGGCTGAAAACCTCACGTTACTTTATATGACAGTTCATGAATAAATTGTAAAAATCCTATTTTAATAAATGTCAATTAATAAAATTATTTAAAAACCCAACTTTGTTTACCTGAAGGGTCGTGAAAAATATTTAAAGAAACATTTTTTGCTCCAGTTTAATTATTAATTTTGTTTTTGTTCTGAGACCCACGAAAAAATCTTTTCCAAATCCACATCCTTTTATATTCCATTAGATTTCCTCGTTTGTTGCAACTTATTTTCATTTTTATTAACTCTACATCCCTCCAAACTTAGCCTAATCTGAACCTAATGAAACCCAATAAAATCCGTCACATTTCCTCTGTCCCTCAGTCAATCCAACCGTGTTTCAGATTTTTCCTCGATATCCTCCCTAAGACACTAACAAGTGTAACTTCCCAACTAACAGTCATTGTAATTGAGAAATAATTGTCATTTCATATTTCTCAATAGCAGAAAGAAGGATCCTTTGAAGTCCTTTTACTATGCCGTTTTATTTCTTGCGAATTCAATTTGTCATCGTGTCCTTCCTTTACTATTTACCAAATATTTTGGTTTTGTTATTATTTTTTGTTCTTATTCCGACTCTAATTTCAAAAGAGAGTCATTCTTCCGCCACTCTGTTCTGTTTTGGATTAAAGGATAACAGTTTGTAACAATAATATGTCACACAATTCCTTGGCTACTTTGTGTAATGTGAGAATTATTCGTTGTATTTTAAAGGATACTTGGAATTTGGTTGTTTAAGATGATTCTGTGGAAAAATTTCGGCATCACTAAAGTGGAGTTTTTATAATGCTTTTCATATAAAAAATATCCTAGCCAAATGCCTTTATGTGCCAAGAATTCTCTGGGGACTTCGCTTATCATTGTGGTCCTCCTTAAACAAAAACCATCAAAATGCCCTCTATATACAGGAGACTTCTATAGACAGAAGATTTTTAAAATACTTTTTATAGAAATTAGAACTTCTTTTACAAGGGCGTCTATGTTAAAAAAACCCTTTAAAGGTCTTCTTTATACAAGAGTCTCGTATTGAAAGTAGGCCTTATAAGGTATGTTATAGGCAGCACATCTTTTAGAGATTTTAATGAACTATCTAGGCTACATTCCTGAGTTACTAAAAAAAGGGATCACATACAACGAAACTACGCAACCTAACCCCATTATTCTTCTGGGTAATTTGTAGTCCTTTCCTGTGTTATTGTATCCATAATCTCCTAATGCCAATATTATTAAATTAGTTTTCTATTTTCATATTTGACCTCTTAAATCCTTTGTAGTCTACATGTAAACGATCACACTGGAAAAAAAAACCTTCTTACCTCTGCCTTCATGTTTCTTTGCAGAAAATAATCTTAAAGATTAAGAATTATGAAATTATTAAAATTTGTTATCCATGGAGACAAGGCAAAACAATAAGAAGACAGACAGGTTAAACTGTAATCTGCATTTGGGACAAGGCAAGACATTTGTAGGTAGGCGATTAGGAAATGCAAAATTCATTTTTATTCATTCATTTCATTTTTGGCATCTATGTAGAACAGTTGTACAATTGAAGTTCATCGGACTATTAAAAGCCTCCTGAAATTCTTAAAGAAATTCACGTAATTTGGGTTTCTAGAAGCTTCCTAAAATTCTTTAAAAAACCCATGCCTTTGGGGTTACAAGGAGCCTCCTAAGTTTCCTTAAGAAATCCACGACTTTTGTGCCCATCCTAAAATTCTTTAAGAGACCCCCGCCTTTCGTGCTTTTACAAGCGTGGATTTCTTAAAGAATTTTTTAGAGGCTTCTAGGAGCCCAAAACGCATTGTTTTTTAAAGAATTTTTCGGAGGCTTCTAGAAGACCAAAAGGCGTGGATTTTTAAGACAATTTCAACGGCTTCTAGAAGCCCTAAAGGCGTGGATTTTTAAACAATTTTCAGAGGCTTCTAGAAGGCCAAAAGGCGTGGATTTTCGGAGGCTTTTAAGCCCTGAAGGTGTGGATTTTTTAAAGATTTTTTTCGAAGGCTTCTAAGCCCTATAGGCGTGGATTTCTTAAAGATTTTTATCGGAGGCTTCTAAGACCTAAAGGCGTGGATTTCTTAAAAAATTTTCAGAGGCTTCTAGAAGCCCAAAAAGGTGTGGATTTCTTAAAAATTTTTTCGGAGGTTTCTAGAAGCCCAAACGGAGTGGATTTTTAAAAGATTTTTTTCGGAGGCTTCTAGAAGCCCTAAATTTGTGGATTTTTTTAAACAATTTTCATAGGCTTTTAGAAGCCCAAAAGGCGTGGATTTCTTAAAGATTTTTATCGGAGGCTTCTAAGACCTAAAGGCGTGGATTTCTTAAAAAATTTTCAGAGGCTTCTAGAAGCCCAAAAAGTTGTGGATTTCTTAAAAAAATTTTCGGAGGTTTCTAGAAGCCCAAACGGCGTGGATTTTTAAAAGATTTTTTTCGGAGGCTTCTAGAAGCCCTAAATTTGTGGATTTTTTAAACAATTTTCATAGGCTTCTAGAAGCCCAAAAGGCGTGGATTTCTTAAAGAATATTCAGAGGCTTCTAAAAGCCCAAAAAGGCTTGGATTTTTTAAAGATTTTTTTCGGAGGCTTCTAAGCCCTGGATTTCTTAAACAATTTTCAGAGGCTTCTAGAAGCCCTAAATTTGTGGATTTTTTAAACAATTTTCATAGGCTTCTAGAAGCCCAAAAAGCGTCGATTTCTTAAACAATTTTCAGAGGCTTCTAGAAGCCCAAAAGTCGTGGATTTTTTAAACAATTTTCATAGGCTTCTAGAAGCCCAAAAAGGTGTGGATTTCTTAAAGAATTTTTCGGAGGTTTCTAGACGCCCAGACGGTGTGGATTTTTTAAAGATTTTTTTCGGAGGCTTCTAGAAGCCCAATAGGCGTGGATTTCTTAAACAATTTTCAGAGGCTTCTAGAAGCTAAAAAGGCGTGAATTTTTTAAAGTTTTTTTCGGAGGTTTTTAAGCCCTAAAGGCGTGGATTTTTTAAAGATTTTTTTTCGGGGGCTTCTAAGCCCTAAAGGCGTGGATTTCTTAAACAATTTTCAGAGGTTTCTAGAAGCCCAAAAAGGTGTGGATTTCTTAGACAATTTTCAGAGGCTTCTAGAAGCCCAAGAGGCGTGGATTTTTTAAAGAATTTTTCGGAGGCTTCTAGAAGCCCAAACGGCGTTGATTTTTTAAAGAATTTTCTGAGGCATCTAGAAGTCCAATAGGTGGATTTCTTAAAGTATTTGTCAGAGGCTTCTAGAAAACCAAAAGTGGTGGATTTTTTAAGAGTTTTTTGGAGGTTTCTAGAATCCAAAAGGCGTGGTTTTTTAAAGAATTTTTCGGAGGCTTCTAGAAGCCCAAAAGTGGTAGATTTTTTAAAGAAGATTTTGGAGGCTGCCAGAAGCCCAAAAGGCGTGGATATTTGAAGAACTTTTCGGAGGCTTCTGGAAGCCCAAAAGGCGAGAACTTTTAAAGAATGTTTAGAGGCTCTCAGAAGCCCAAAAGGCGTGGATTTCTTAACGAAAGGCTGTAAGAAGCCCAAAACGGCGTAGATTCCATAAAGCATTTTCAGAGGCTTCTAGAAGCCCTAAAAGATGTGGATTTCTTAAACAATTTTCAGAGGCTTCTAGAAGCCTAAAAAGGTGTGGATTTCTTAAACAATTTTTAGAGGCTTCTAGAAGCCCAAAAAGGATATTACAGTCTTGACCTGCTTGCCTTCTTCTTATATTTCCTGGTCAATATCGAATACAAATTTTAATGACTTCATAATTGCTAATCCGCAAGGTTTGTTTCTTTAAGGAAACACAAAGACAGAGAGGATCATGTTTTACATGATCATTTACATGTAGACTACAAAGGATTTAATGATTTGCAGAGGTTAAATATTAATCCGAGTTATTGTTCGAATATTTTAATAGAAAACTTGTTTAAATATAATTAATATTTAAGTGATTAAACAAGTAAGAGAGGGCTATAGTCGGACGGGGCCGACCATGTGATATCATACACAACTAACCTTGGGTAATAGTTTTTCACTGAATTTATTTTATATAACTGCGACATAGCTTAGCCTCCCGGCCATACGTACATAAGTTATTTCAAAAGGTTAGATCTTTATATCCAGTTTGATTTTTTTGGGCATGTGGGTTAGGCCGTTTTGGCACTGACGCCTCTAGAAATAATTCAAAATTCTTTAAGAAATCCAAGCCTAGAAACCTCCTAAAATTCTTTAAGAAATCCACGCATTTTGGGCCTTTAGAAACCTCCTAAAATTCTTTAAAAAAATTCACGCCTTTTAGGCCTCTAGAAACCTCCTAAAATTCTTAAAGGAATCTTCGCATTTTGTGCCTCTAGAAACCCCCTAAAATTCTTTAAAGAAATTCACGCCTTTTGAGCCTCTAGAAACCATCTAAAATTCTTAAAATAAATCCACGCCTTGTGGGCCTCTAGAAATCCCCTAAAATTCTTGAAAAAATCCTGGTCTTTTGGTCGTCTGGAAACCTCCTACAATTCTTTAAAAAATCCATGCTTTTAAACTTCGTAAAGCCTCTGAAAATTCTTCAAGAAAACTCGGCCTTCTTCTAGAAGTATCCCAAATTATATTAAGAAACACCTCTTTAGTAGTGCCGATATTTTTCCACAGAATCATCTTTAACAACCAAGTTCAAAGTATCCTTTAGAACACTACGAACAAATCTCATGTTACAAAAAGTAACTAAGCAACTGTGCGGCATATTATTGTAACAAAATGTCATCTTTCAACTCAAAACCGGGTAGCGGAAGAATGACTCTCTTTTGAAATAAGAGTCGGAAGAACAAAAAATTATAACAAACCCAAAATATTTGGTAAATAGCTACAGAAAGAGACACGATGACAAATAGAATTCGCAAGAAATAAGGCGGCGGGGCAAAAGGACTTCAAAGGACCCTTAATTCCCATAGAGAAATATGAAATGACAATTACTTCTTAATTACAATGAGTGTTAGTTGGGAAGTGACACTTGTAGGTGTTTTAAAGAGGATATCTAGGGGATAATGCAAGACATACCTATTTTGATTGAAGTATAGGGGAATTGTAAAGGCTTTTAAGGGATTGTGTTGGAAATATTTAGTTATTTTTGGCGAAGAGATAAATATCACCCTCAAATAATATTTTTTTATTAGGAACGACTAGACCAAACCTACAGAAGGCTCAGTACCTATCCAATCCTAAATAGAAGTGGATTCAACATTCATCGAGAAGGATGTATCGACAAAGAGAGGTTTCCCACCGAAAATAAAATATAATAGATCATACCGAAAAAGGTTTGGTCTTATGCTCTCTAAAGAGTAAATCGTTAAAATTGAAAATATTAGGTTCCAAAAAAGGATTTTTAACTATTTCCTAATTATTCATGTGTAGCCAATAAGAAAAATATTTTCCACACATTGTTTAAAAAAGTCGCCCACTGTGTTTCATGTATACATTACTGCGTAGATGCACGCAAAAACTGTAGATAATGTGATAATAAGAAAATCACAAAATCGACCACATGTGGCAGACATGCATACGTCAGTAACGGTGGGTCATACATACAACAACTCGACTTAAGAATCTTTAAAACCATAAAAATCTTTAAAAAAGTGACAATCAGAAAATTTCAAAGTCAATGGGCACGTTCAAGAGAGAGTAACGTGGTATGAATATTAGAATAAAACCCCATTGAGGCAAAAGAGAAAATCTTTCTTAAGGTCAGCAATAACAATTCTTATTATCCTTAACATATGATTACCATATTAGACAATTAACCTTTTTTAAGGATTCAAATAACAATTCTAAGAAATATTCTAAGAATATGATCACGTTTACTCGTTTCAAAGGACCTTTGAAGTAAGCAATCATTGCCGATTTATTTCTGGCGAATTCTATGTTTTCCTTTCGAGCTCTATTTACAAAATATTTTGCTCCGCTCTATAGGCTGACTTGCGTTTTATTTGTCAACACTGGCTGCAAGGATTTGAGACACAAATTTTTGCCGCATCATTTTTATGTGAAGCCTTTGTAACGTGAGACTCAACATTGTGGCAATGTTGTGTTTTAGTTTTTTTAAAGACAGAGTTTAAATGCCAGAATTCTGCGAAATATTTCGGAACTTCTTTTGGGATTTCATTCATATGGTGTTGTTTAGTTCTGAATTTGGGGAGATGCAATATTAGTTTCAGCACTTAGCATGGGAAGATATTTAAGATAAGGATTGAGATTTATAAATTGTGTGTGAAAATAGAAGACCGCTAAAGGCCATTTACAGATATAGGAAAATTAACATTGAAAGATCTTGTTTAAAGTATGAAATAATTTAGAAAATCTTCTAATGGCAAAAAAATATGCAGAACACCCTTACAAGGAGACCTATGAAAGGAACATTAACAAGGTCTGCTATGGATAAAGTTTTGCTAAAGATATAATAACATTAAAATATCTTCTGTAAACAGATGATACTTTAAAGTTCTCCTATTGACAGAAGATTTCTGAAAGTCGTCTGTAGACAACAAACCTAGCTTTAAAGTCTACTACACATAGGAAACCGTTGAAATAAGTTCTAAAAACAGAAGACCCAGGACAGATCCCCTATTGAAATGCATTTATGTGGCCTTTAATAAAATACCAGTTCTATAACTTCAACATCCTTCCACCAAAACTAACCATAACCTCACAGAAACAACTGCATAAGAACCGTCACTTTTCTTCTATCCCTCAATGTATGTCTTACATGTCCTCTTGATATCCTCCTTAAGACACTTACAAGTATCATTTCCCAACTAACACTCATTATAATTGAGAAATAATTGTCATTTCGTATTTCTCAATAGAAGAAAGAAGGGTCCTTTGAAGTCCTTTTGCTATGCCGCCTTATTTCTTGCGAATTCAATTTGTCATCGTGTCCCTTTTCCTTTACTATTTACCAAATATTTTGGATTTGTTATTATTTTTTATTCTTCCGACTCCAATTTCAAAAGAGAGTCATTCTTCCGCCACTCTGTTCTGTTTTGAATTGAAGGATAACAGTTTGTAACAATAATATGTCACACAATTCCTTGGTTACTTTGTGTAATGTGAGAATCATTCGTTGTATTCTAAAGGATACTTGGAATTTGGTTGCTTAAGATGATTCTGTGGAAAAATTTCGGCATCACTAAAGTGGAGTTTTTATAATGCTTTTCAAATAAAAACAAATTCTAGCCAAATGCCTTTATAGGCCAAGAATTGTCTGGGGACTTCGCTTATTATTGTGGTCCTCCTTAAACAAAAACCATCAAAATGCCGTCCATATGCAGTAGACTTCTATGGACAGAAGATCTTGGGAAAATTTTTTATAGAAATTAGAGCTTTAAAAGAAGATATTCTATAGGCAGAATATGTTTACAAGGGCATCTATGTTAAAAATGTCCTTTAAAGATCTTCTTTATACAAGAGTCTTCTATAGAAAGTAGGCCCTATTAGGTATGTTATAGACGGCCGTTTAGGATTTTTAATGAACTATCAAGCTACATTCCTGAGTTACTAAAATAGAGATCACATACAACGAAACTTGGCAACCTAACCCTCTTCTGGGTTATTTGTAGTCCTTTCCTGTGTTACTGTTTGCTAATCTCCTAATACCAATAATATTAATATTTTAATCACTTAAATATTCAACATATTTAAATTAGTTTTCTATTTTGGATTCATATTTGACCTCTGCAAATCCTTAAATCCTTTGTAGTCTTCATGTAAACGCTCATGTAAAACACACACTGAAATAATCATCTTCTTACCTCTGTCTTAATGCTTCCTTACATAAAATAATCTTAAAGATTAACAATTATGAAATTATTAAAATTTGTATTCCTTAAGACAAGGCAAAACAATAGGAAGGCAGGTAGGTCAATGCAATGACATTTGCAGGTAGGCGATTAAGAAATGCAAAATTAATATTTATACTTGGTGTAAACGGTATGATATTCTTCTATGTACAACAGTTGTACAATTTAAGCTAATAGGACTTTTAAAAACCTCCTAAAATTCTTAATGAAATCCACGTCATTTGGTTTTCCTGAAGCTTCCCAAAATTCTTTAAGAAATCCAAGTCTGTTGGGCTTCCAGAAGCCTCTTAAAATTCTTTAAGAAATCCATGCCTGTTGGGCCTCTAGACTTTATTTAAGATTCTTTAAGAAATCCACGTCTTTTGGGCCTCTAGAAACCATTTAAAGTTCTTTAAAAACACGCCTATTGGGCCTCTAGAAACCATTTAAAATTCTTTAAATGGGTTTTCTACAATTCTTAAGAAATCCACGCATTCGGAACCACTAGACACCTCCTAAAATTCTTTAAGAAATCCACTCTTTTTGAACCACTAGAAACCATCAAAAATTCTTTAAAAAATCCACGCCTTTGAGCCTCTAGAAACCATCTAAAATTCTTTAAAAAATCCCCGCCTTTGAGCCTCTAGAAACCATAAAAAATTCTTTAAGAAATCCACGCCTTTTGGACCTCTAGAAACCATAAAAAATTCTTTAAGAAATCCACGCCTTTTGGGCCTCTAGAAACCATAAAAAAATTCTTTAAGAAATCCGCGACTTTTGGGCCTCTAGAAACCATCAAAAATTCTTTAAGAAATCCACGCCTTTTGGGCCTCTAGAAATCATCTAAAATTCCTTAAGAAATCCGCGACTTTTCGGCCTCTAGAAACCATCAAAAATTCTTTAAGAAATCCACGCCTTTTGGGCCTCTAGAAATCATCTAAAATTCTTTAAAAAATCCACGCCTTTTGGGCCTCCAGAAATCATCTAAAATTCTTTAAAAAATCCACGCCTTTTGGGCGTCTAGAAACCATCAAAAGTTCTTTAAGAAATCCACGCCTTTTGGGCCTCTAGAAACCATCAAAAATTCTTTAAGAAATCCACGCATTTGGGCCTCTAAAACCATCAAAAATTCTCTAAGAAATCCACGCTTTTGGGCCTCTAGAAACAATCAAAAATTCTTTAAGAAATCCACGCCTTTTGGGCCTCTAAAAACCATCAAAAATTCTTTAAGAAATCCACGCCTTTTGGGCCTCTAAAAACCATCAAAAATTCTTTAAAAAATCCACGCCTCTGGGCCTCTATAAACCATCTAAAATTCTTTAAAAAATCCACGCCTTTGAGCCTCTAGAAACCTTCTAAAATTCTTTAAAAAATCCACGCCTTTGAGCCTCTAGAAACCTCCTAAAATTCTTTAAAAAGTCCACGACTTTTGGGCTTCTAGAAGCCTCCTAAAATTCTTTAAGAAATCCACGCCTTTTGGGCTTATAGAAGCCTCCTAAAATTCTTTAAGAAATCCCCGCCGTTTGAGCTTCTATAAGCCTCCTAAAATTCTTTAAGAAATCCACGCCTTTTGGGCTTCTAGAAGCCTCCTAAAAATTCTTTAAGAAATCCACGCCTTTTGGGCTTCTAGAAGCCTCCTAAAATTCTTTAAGAAATCCACGCCCTTTGGGCTTCTAGAAGCCTCCTAAATTTTTTTAAGAAATCCACGCCTTTTGGTCTTCTGGAAGCCTTCTACTATTTAGTAATGCCGATATTTTTCCATAGAATCATCTTAAACAACAAGATTCCAAGTATTCTTCAGAACTCAAAGAATAAATCTCACATTACCCAAAGTAAGCAAACAATTGTGTGACATATTATTGTTACAAAATGTTATCCTTCAATCCAAAACAGAGGGGAGAATGACAATGGCGGAAGAATGACTCCTTCCTCCTTTGAAATAAGAGTCGGAAGAACAAAAAATAATAACAAACCCAAAATATTTGGTAAATAGCTAAAGAAAAAGGAATTCGCAAGAAATAAGGCGGCGAGGCAAAGGACTTCAAAGGACCCTTAATTCCCATAGAGAAATATGAAATGACAATTATTTCTTAATTACAATGAGTGTTAGTTGGGAAGTGTCACTTGTAGGTGTCTTAAAGAGGATATCTAATGGATAATGCAAGACATATGTACCTTTTTTGATTGAGGTATAGGGGAATTGTAAAGGCTTTTAAGGGATTGTATTGGGAATATTTATTTGTTTTGACGAAGAGGCAAATATCACCATCAAATAATATTTTTTAAGAACGACTAGACCAATCCAACGGAAGTTTCAGTACCTATCCAATCCTAAATAAGAGTGGATTGATTCAAAAGGATGTACCGACAAAGAGACGTTTCCAACCGAAAAAATCGATTTCATATAATAGATCATACCGAAAAGGTCGTTGGTCGTATGCTCTCCAAAGAGTAAATCGCTAAAATTTAAAATATTCCAAATAAGGATTTTTAACTATTTCCTAATTATTCATGTGTAGCCAATAAGAAAAATATTTTCCACACATTGTTTAAAAAAGTCGCCCACTGTTTTTCATGTGTATATTACGGTGTACATGCATGCAAACACTGTAGGTAATGTGATAATAAGAAAATCACAAAATCAACCACATGTGGCAGACATGCATGCGTCAGTAACGGTAGGTCATACAACAACTCAACTTAAGAATCTTTTAAATCATAAACATTTTCAACAAATTGACAATCAGAAAATTTCAAAGTCAATGGGCACGTTTAAGAGAGAGTAATGTGGTATGAAAATTAAAATAAAACCCCCTTGAAATTCCCTGAGGCAAAAAAGAAAATCTTTGTTAGGGTCAGTAATAACAATTCTTATTATCCTTAACATATGATTACCATATTAAGCAATTAACATTTTTAAAGATTCCAATAAAAATTCTAAGAAATATCCTTAGAATATGATCGCGTTTACTCGTTTCAAAGGACCTTTGAAGTAAGTAATAATTGCCGATTTATTTCTGGCGAATTCTATGTTTTCCTTTCGAGCTCTATTTACAAATTATTTTGCTCCGCTCTGTAGGCTGACTTGCTTTTTATTTGTTTGTATGTGTCGTCAACACTGGCTGCAAGGATTTGAAACACAAATTTTTGCCGCATCATTTTTATGTGAAGCCTTTGTAATGTGAGACTCAACATTGTGACAATGTTGTGTTTTAGTTTTTAAAGACAGAGTTTAAATACCAGAATTCTGCGAAATATTTCGGCACTTCTTTTGGGATTTCATTCATAGGGTTTTGTGTAGTTCTGTTTTTAAAGGAGATGCAATATGAGTTTCAACACGTAGAATGGGAAGATATGTATTTAAGATAAGGATTGAGATTTATAAATTGTGTGTGAAAATAGAAGACCGCTAAAGGACTTTTATAGACAGAGACACATTAACATGGAAAGATCTTGTTTGAAGTACATATAAAATAATTTAGTAAATCTTCTATTTGCAAACGGTTTTTATAAGATACATAATATTTGAAGATTTTTAAATAGGCAGAACACCCTTACAAGGAGACCTTGTAATGGTCTGCTATAGAGAAAGTTTTGCTAAAGATAGAATACCATTAAAGTATCTTCTGTAGACCGATGACACTTAAAACTTCTCCTATAGACAGAAGATTTCTGAAAGTCGTCTATAGACAATAACCATAACTAAATTCATAACCCAGCTTTAAATCCTACTACACATAGGAAACCGTTGAAATAAATTCTATAAACAGGCCTTCTTTAAAACACCAGTTCTATAACCTCACTCCACCTAAACCCAAAATAAACCCATAAGAATTGTTACTTTTCTTCTATCCCTCAATGTATGTCTTACATGTCCTCTAGATATCCTCCTTAAGACACTTACAAGGATCATTTCCCATCTAACACTTTTTGTAATTGAGAAATAATTGTCATTTCATATTTCTCAATAAGAAAGAAGGGTCCTTTGAAGTCCTTTTGCTTTACCGACTTATTTCTTGCGAATTCTATTTGTCATCGTGTCCTCTTTCTTTTGCTATTTACCAAATATTTTGGGTTTTTTATTATTTTTATTCTTCTTCCGACTCTAATTTCAAAAGAGAGTCATTCTTCCGTCACTCTCCTCTGTTCTGGATTGAAGAATAACATTTTGTAACAATAATATGTCACACAATTGCTTGGTTACTTTGTGTAATGTAAGATTTATTCGTTGTGTTCTAACGGATACTTGGAATATGTCTGCTTAAGATGATTCTATGGAAAAATATCGGCAGTAGTAAAGAGGAGTTTTAAAGAATTTTAAGGAATTTAAATAATTTTCTGAAGATTAAAAGGTGGGGATTTCTTAAAGAATTTTCAGAGACTTTTCGAAGACCGAAAGGCCGGGATTTCTTAAACAATTTTGTGAGGCTTTCAGAATGTTAAACGGGTGGATTTTTCAAAAGCATTTTCAGAGGCTTCTAGAAACCCAAAAGGAGTGAATGTCTTCAAGATTCTTTAGATTTTTTAAAGAACTTTAAAATACTTCTAGAAGCCTTAAATAGGTAGGCTATTTAATGAAAATTTAGAGACAGAAGACTTAAATGCGTAAATTTCTTGAAGAGTCTTCTATAGACCGAAAGTACTTATTTGTGCAAATATTTTACATAGCTTAATACCATACTGTTTAACCCAATATGAATACGAATTTTGCATTTCCTAATCGCCTACCTACAAATGTCATTGCATAGTCCCAAAGGCAGATTACAGTTTTGACCTGCCTGCCTTCTTATTGTTTTGTCTTGTCTGTAGGAACACAAATTTTAATACTTTCATAATTGACATTCTTTAAGATTAGTTTCGGCAAGGAACACGAAGACAGAGGTAAGAGATTGAATTTTTTCCGTATGTGTTTTACATGTAGACGACAAAGGATTTAAGGATTTTCATAGGTCATAAATTCTTCAGAAAAGTGAAATAGAAAACTAATTTAAATATAATGAATATTTATGAGATTAAAATATTAATATTATTGGGTTTTAGACGATTAGGAAAATAAGCGGACATGGAGGGATTAGAAAAATAGGGTTAGGTTGAGAAGCTTAATTGCTATTATCTTGAGATATATGTATGTGGTCTCTCTGTTCCTAATTCATATAGAATATTTTTAAAAATTCCGCAATGTTATCAGATGACTCATTATTTTCTTTTTTATTTGCAAAAACAAATTATATTCGCCAATTTGTTTTTGAAAATAAAAAAGAATTTATACAATATTAAATTTTATTTAAAATAAAATAATTGATCGTTTTAATCAATTCGATTTCAAAACTGCAGAACTATGACATCATGAATATGAATATAAATGTATTACATACACACACACACACACAAATATTTCATGATTTCGTGATGAATGACCCAGGCCTGAGAATTGTAAACCCTCAAGTCTTTCAGAGTCAAGATAAGACATTTGTTTTTATACCCTACTACGTAATGTGGAAAGGGCATTATAACTTTGTCTTTCCGAAAGATTCCACCAACATAAGCTACAGCTTAGTATGTAGTAGGGTTATGACTTTTTGAAGTCTTTTTCTCAAAAATGATTTCCTGTAGTGAGAATGAATGAACATTTGTCTACTAATGTCTAAAATAACATTCATTTGATATATATATATTTTTTTTGAAAAAATGCTATGGGATGAATTTTTATACCCTCCACCACAGGATGGGGGTATATTAAGTTTGTCACTACGTTTGTAACTACTCGAAATAATCATTGTAGACCCCACAAAGTATATATATTCTTGATCAGCGTGCAATTCTACATCGATATAGCCATGTCCGTCCGTCTGTCCGTCTGTCTGTCTGTCCGTCTGTCCGTCTGTCCGTCTGTGGAAATCACTCTAACGTCCGAACGGATTGACGTAGATTGATGAAATTTTGGGAAAATATGTTATATTTACGTAGGACTTTTGGTATTGAAAGCGGGCTATGTAGGTCCACGCTTTCGTATAGCCCCCATACAAAATGACGCGTGACGCGTCGTCGTTTTAAGGAATTTTTAAGATATTTGGCCCATTTTACCACCGAATTGGTTGTAATTTGGTACTTTGTGTCTCCAGAGGCCAAACAATATTCCTACCAAAGTTGGGTTATATAGGTCCACGTTTTGATATAGCCCCCATATAAGGCCCCATATAAAGTAAGCGTCGTTTTAAGGAATTTTTAAGATATTTGGCCCATTTTACCACCGAATTGGTTGTAATTTGGTACTTTGTGTCTCCAGAGGCCAAAAAATATTTCTACCAAAGTTGGGTTATATAGGCCCACGTTTTGGTATAGCCCCCATATAAGTCCCCATATAAAGTACGCGACATTTTAACATATTTTGAATGTATTAGACCCATTTGACCACAGAATTGGTTGTAATTTGGTATTTTGTGTCTTCAGAGGCCAGAAAACATTCTTACCAAAGTTGGGTTATATAGGTCCACGTTTTGGTATAGTCCCCACATAAGACCCCTTATAAAGTACGCGTAATTTTAATATATTTTGAATGTATTAGACCCATTTGACCAAAGAATCGGTTGCAACTTTGTATTTTGTGTTTCCAGAGGCTAAAAAACATTTCTACTATAAAATGTTTATATAGGTCCACGTGTTGATATAGCCCCCATAATACAAATCTCCCGATTTTCGATATTTTGAACGTTTTAGCATCATTATCACACCGATATGGCTGAAATTTGGTATTTAGTCTTCTTTAGGCGTATAAAACTTTACCCCAGAAATTTGTAGGTATAGGTCCACGCCATCATATAGCCCCCATAGAACGGTACCTTCCGAATTTCGGTATTTTGAAGGTAGTGGCCACATTAATCCACCGAAACGGCTGAAATTTGTGGTGGAGGGTATAAAAAGTTCGGCCCGACCGAACTTAACGCTTTTCTTACTTGTTTTTTTTAATTATTTCCTGTTGCACGAATTAATGACATTTTTCATATTAATGACTAACATAACTTTTATTTCATATAAATATTGAAAAAGGTTCCGCACAAACCTCTTTCAATTTTTATGATATGTGAAATAATGATATATATAATATAAAATGATATTTAAGTAATAATACGACGACAAAATAGTGAGAAACCAAAAGTTATGTCATATCAGTAATGTCGTGTGCTCCTATACCTTGTTTTCAACAAAATATCTGCTTACAGTGACTTCAATTTTTTTCAAAAGTTCGGAAATATAAAAATGTTAAAAGCTTTTTGCGCGGAATTTTTTTATCGAATCACTTTATAATTAATATTTTATGTAATCTTCTCTAGAAACTCATCACGCTATGATACAGGGATATGAGGTGGTAAAAAGGTCATAAAATGTAGCGTTAGTGTTACTCAGTTCAATACTGACACATTTTTGCAGGAGAAAAAGTTTTGGTCAATGGAATAATTTTGGATGCTGATCGGGACTTAATTTTTATCGCCAAGTCTGAACGACGTTTCGTACGACATCTCTTGTAGAGAAGTTTTTCGTGGTTGAAATACCGAGGAAACGTAAACCAGTATTACACTGAGGGAATTTAAACTGCAGACCTTCTGAGTGCAAGATGGACGTGCCTACCACTGCACCAACTTAATCGCGAAATGTAAGGCCTTCTGTCCGTAGAGCGATTTTCAACGATTTTTTCTCTACGGAAGATATTCCTCTTCTCTATGGAAGGAATTTCAACGCTTCTCTGTGTGTAGAAGGCCTATCTAAGGTTTTCGGCCTAAACATAACCTTTAGATGGTATTTTGTGAATATAAATTTTTATACCCTCCACCATAGTATGGAGGGTATATTAAGTTTGTCATTCTGTTTGTAACACATCGAACTAATCATTTGCGACCCTATAAAGTATATATATTCTTGATCAGCATAAAATTCTAAGACGATCTAGCCATGTCCGTCTGTCCGTCTGTCTGTCCGTCTGTCCGTCTGTTGTAATCACTCTAGCGTCCGCAATAATTGAGATAGAGTGCTGAAATTTTGCCCCCGAGGGTCTTTTTTCCATAGGCAGGGTAAGTTCGAAGATGGGCTATATCGGTCCACTTTTTGGTATAGCCCCCATATAACGGTACCTCCGGATTTGAGGTATTTTGACGTTCTTCGCCACATTTGCAGACCGAATTTGCTATAATTTGGGATTTAGGGTTCCTAGTGATCAACAAACTTATATCCCAAAGGATATGGGCATAGGTCCATGTTTTGGTATAGTCCCCATATAACGGTACCTCCCGATTTTCGGTATTTTGAGAATTTTAGCCACAATGTTTAACCGAACTATCTGCAATTTGACATTTGAGGTTCTCAGTGGTCATGAAATATCTCCACCAAACATCGTCAACATAGGTCCATGTTTTGGTATAGCCCCCATATAACGGTACCTCCCGATTTTCGGTATTTTGAGAATTTTAGCTACAATTTTTAACCGAACTAGCTGTAATTTGACATTTAAGGTTCTCAGTGGTCATGAAATATCTCCACCAAACATCGTCAACATAGGTCCATGTTTTGGTATAGCCCCCATATAACGGTACCTCCCGATTTTCTGGTATTTTGAGAATTTTAACCACAATTTGTAACCGAAATATCTGCAATTTGACATTTGAGGTTCTCAGTGGTCATGAAATATCTCCACGAAACACCGTCAACATAGGTCCATGTTTTGGTATAGCCCCCATATAACGGTACCTCCCGATTTTCGGTATTGTGAGAATTTTAGCTACAATTTATAACCAAACTAGCTGTAATTTTCCATTTGAGGTTCTCAGTGGTCATGAAACATCTCCATCAAGCATCGTCAACATAGGTCCATGTTTTGGTATAGCCCCCATATAACGGTACCTCCCGATTTTCGGTATTTTGAGAATTTTAGCCACAATTTTTAACTGAACTATCTGCAATTTGACATTTGAGGTTCTCAGTGGTCATGAAATATCTCCACGAAACATCGTCAACATAGGTCCATGTTTTGGTATAGCCCCCATATTACGGTACCTCCCGATTTTCGGTATTTTGAGAATTTTAGCTACAATTTTTAACCGAACTAGCTGTAATTTGCCATTTGAGGTTCTCAGTGGTCATGAAACATTTCCACCAAGCATCGTCAACATAGGTCCATGTTTTGGTATAGCCCCCATATAACGGTACCTCCCGATTTTCGGTATTTTGAGAATTTTAACCACAATTTGTAACCGAAATATCTGCAATTTGACATTTGAGGTTCTCAGTGGTCATGAAATATCTCCACCAAACATCGTCAACATAGGTTCATGTTTTGGTATAGCCCTCATATAACGGTACCTCCCAATTTTCGGTATTTTGAGAATTTTAGCTACAGTTTTTAACCGAAATAGCTGTAATTTGATATTTTAAGTTCTCAGTGGTCATGAAACATCTCCAACGAAACATCGTCTACATAGGTCCATGTTTTGGTATAGCCCCCATATAACGGTATCTCCCCATTTACGGTATTTTGAGAATTTTAGCTGCAATTTTTAACCGAACTAGCTGTTCGGTATTTTGAGAATTTTAGGTACAATTTTGTCTATTCAAAAATAATCGTCAATATAGGTCCATGTTTTGGTATATCCCCGCATATAACTGTATCTCCCGATTTTCGGGAATTTTCAGTGGTCACGAAATTTCTTCACTAAAATTCGTCAACATGGGTCCATTTTTGAGGGTCTACATTGTTTTGATGAAACTACCCTCAATTTGACTCTTGAAGTTCCCTGCAGCTATAAAACTTTTCCGCCAAAAAATTTAAAGATAGGTTGACTCTTTGATATAGCCCCGTAGGTGGTACCTTTCCCCTAGCTGAACACATTTTTTTAGAATAGATCAGATAACACTGTGCAACAAAATGGAGGTGAAAGTCTGGGACACGGAAAATTCCTCTTGGGGAAGAAAGGCCTTGGTGAGTATATTATGAACCCCGAAGGACAGATCCGCCGTGAGTCGAACTTCCGCGTTATGGCGTGATGAAATTTTTCTTAGAGACCCTGTGGGCCATCAGGAATTAGCGTTATATCTTTGTTCACTGTTGCTTAAGTGCTCTACAAAAACAACAAACAAAGATATAATGCTACTTCATGATGGCTTACAGTGTCTCTTGCAAAAACTTCATCACGCCATAACGCGGAAGTTCGAATCACGGCGCATCTGTCCTTCGGGGTTTTTAATATACACACACCAAGGGCTTTCATCTCCAAAAGGAATTATCTCTGTCCCAACATTTGTGTTCACAGTGTAATTTAAGCAATAGTGGGAGGCAGTAGGAGTCTATCCATTGTCGAAAAGTTGTTCCACCTAAAATTGTGAAAGGACCCTAATTATTCCATTTTAATTAAGACTATTTTATGGTGGAGGGTATAAAAAGTTCGGCCCGGCCGAACTTAACGACTTTTTACTTGTTTGAACTGTCTTCTGTTATGAATAAAATCAAGTCTTCTGTAGTTTCAATATATGGACTATCTTTAATTCGCTATAAGCAAGGTTTGGACTTAAATTAGGAAGGATGTGCAAATGAAAAAATTATTATATTGTGAGCGAAAATTAGACAAAATGGAGCCCTTAATTTTGTTACCAACAGTCGGGGGCGGGCTCGTGTCCTCTTCTACTCATAAACGTTCCTTCCTGAACACAAAATGAAAAAAAATATTATAGACTCCCATAATTAACAAATGCAGACAGAACTAAATGTATTGGGTGGCCAAATTTTTTGACCAAATACTGTACCCCAATTGGCCATAAACAAAAGGAAACAAGAAAACCAATCCTATGTATTCTTCTTAGTACTACAGGTGTTATTCGGAGTCCGAGCCTCTCACTTCCGTCAGTAGAATGCATTTCAAAGGCAATTTTTAATAATGTTCAATAGTCTTCTGTCTACAGAAGAAGATATTTTAAAGTCCTTCTGCCTATGATAGACCTTTTAAATGTCTATAGAAGGTCTTTTAAAGCGCTTTCAATGGTCTTCTATCTATAAAAGATCTCTCAAG
This sequence comes from Musca autumnalis, assembly GCF_047663935.1. Classification (NCBI taxonomy): domain Eukaryota; kingdom Metazoa; phylum Arthropoda; class Insecta; order Diptera; family Muscidae; genus Musca; species Musca autumnalis. The sequence continues at coordinate 234,660,728 of NW_027411977.1, forward strand.
GGTCTTCTGTCTATGGAAGACCATTCTAAGGCCTCCTATTTATGAACGACCGTTTTTTGTCTATAGAAGACCTTTCAAAGGTATCTCGCCTATGGAAGACATTGTAAGGGTCTTCTGTCTACATAAGGTGTTCAATGGTCTTCTGTCTATAGAAGGTCGATCAAAGGTCTTCTTTCTATAGACCTTTCTCCTATAGAGGGCCTGTCAAAGGTCTTGTATCTAAAGAAGGCCTTTTAGATGCCTTCTGTCTACAGAACACCTATCAAAGGTCTTGGATCTATAGAAGACCGGTCAACGATCTTCTGTCTATAGAATACCTATCAAAAGTGTTCTGTCTATAGAAAACCTACCAAAAGTCTTCTACCTATGAAAATCGAAAGCCTTCTGGGTATAGAATATCTTTCAAAGGTCGTCTGTCTATGAAAGACAGGTCTTCTATGAAAGGTTTTCTATAGACAGAACACCTTTTCAAAGGTCTTCGGCCAATTGAAGACTTTTCAAAGGTCTTTTGTCTATGGAAGATCTCTCAAACGTCTTCTGCCTATAGAAGACATTTCAAAGATCTTCTGCCAATTGAAGACTTTTCAAAGGTCTTCTGCCAATTGAAGACCTTTCAAAGGTCTTCTTTCTATAGAACGTTTTTCAAATGTCTTCTGTGTATAGAACGCCACAGTCTGCTGTCTAAAGAAGGTCTTTCAAAGGCCTTTCAGATGTTTTCTGTCTATAAAAGGCCTTCCACATGTGTTCTGTTAACAGAGGACGGTCAATGGTCCTCAATCTACTAAAGACCTTTCAAAGGTCTTCATGCTATAAAAGACCACTCTGTAGAAGTTCGTTCAAATTTCTTCTGTATATGGAAGGCCGCTAAATTAAAATCGCAAAATTGTTGAATTTTTGCAGAGGAGATACCGTCCGAATGAATCGACATAGTCCAACTTGGGACGGGAACTAATTTTGGGAGACATTCCCTTCGATAGTTTTAGTTTATTAGTATTTTATTTAGGATATTTTAGAGCTCACGAAAAATTGGACTTTTCGGCGAGCATTTCAAAACTATCCTCGATCAGCTCTTAAAGTAATCCCAAAATAAAATTTTAAAATAAACAAGTAAACAGTCGTTAAGTTCGGCCGGGCAGAACTTTTTATACCCTCCACCATAAAATAGTCTTAATTAAAATGGAATAATTAGGGTCCTTTCACAATTTTAGGTGTAACAACTTTTCGACAATGGATAGACTCCTACTGCCTCCCACTATTGCTTAAATTACACTGTGAACACAAATGTTGGGACAGAGATAATTCCTTTTGGAGATGAAAGCCCTTGGTGTGTGTATATTAAAAACCCCGAAGGACAGATGCGCCGTGAGTCGAACTTCCGCGTTATGGCGTGATGAAGTTTTGGCAAGAGACCCTGTAAGTCATCATGAATTAGCTTTATATCTTTGTTTGTTGTTTTTGTAGAGCACTTAAGCAACAGTGAACAAATATATAACGCTAATTCCTGATGGCCCACAGGGTCTCTAACAAAAATTTCATCACGCCTTAACGCGGAAGTTCGACTCACGGCGGATCTGACTCCGGCGGATCTGTCACCAAGGCCTTTTTTCCGTGCCCCAGACTTTCACCTCCATTTTGTTGCACAGTGTTATCTAATCTAATCTAAAAAAAAGTGTTCAGCTAGGTGGAAGGTACCACCTACGGGGCTATATCAAAGAGTCAACCTATCTTTAAATTTGTTGGCGGAAAAATTGTATAGCTGCAGGGAACTTATAGAGTCACAGTAGTTTCATCAAAACAATGTAGACCCTCAAAAATGGACCCATGTTGTCGAATTTTAGTGAAGAAATTTCGTGACCACTGAAAATTCCCGAAAATCGGGAGGTACAGTTATATGGGGGGATATACCAAAAAACATAGACCTATATTGACGATTATTTTTGAATAGAAAAAATTGTAGCTAAACTTCTCAAAATAACGATCATTACAGCTAGTTCGGTTAAAAATTGCAGCTAAAATTCTTAAAATACCGAAAATCGGGAGATACCGTTATATGGGGGCTATACCAAAACATGGACCTATGTTGACGATGTTTCGTTCGAGATGTTTTATGACCACTGAGAACTTCAAATGTCAAATTACAGCTATATCCGTTAAAAACTGTAGCTAAAATTCTCAAAATACCGAAAATCGGGAGGACCTATGTTGACGATGTTTGGTGGAGATATTTCATGACCACTGAGAACCTCAAATGGCAAATTACAGCTATTTCGGTTAAAAATTGCAGCTAAAATTCTCAAAATACCGAAAATCGGGAGATACCGTTATATGGGGGCTATACCAAAACATGGACCTATGTTGACGATGTTTGGTGGAGATGTTTCATGACCACTGAGAACCTCAAATTTCAAATTGCAGATAGTTCGGTTAAAAATTGTGGCTAAAATTCTCAAAATACCGAAAATCGGGAGGTACGGTTATAAGGGGGTCATACCAAAACATGGACCTATGTTGACGATATTTTGTGGAGATGTTTCATGACCACTGAGAACCTCAAACGTCAAATTGCAGATAGTTCGGTTACAAATTGTGGCTAAAATTCTAAAAATACCGAAAATCGGGAAGTAACGTTATATGGGGTCTATACCAAACAACATGACGATGTTTGCTGGAGATGTTTCATGTCCACTGAGAACCTCAAATATCAAATTGCAGATAGTTCGGTTACAAATTGTGGCTAAAATTCTCAAAACACCGAAAATCGGGAGGTACGGTTATAAGGGGCCATACCAAAACATGGACCTATGTTGACGATGTTTGCTGGAGATGTTTCATGACCACTGAGAACCTCAAATATCAAATTGCAGATAGTTCGGTTACAAATTGTAACTAAAATGCTCAAAATACCGAAAATCGGGAGGTACCGTTATATGGGGGCTATACCAAAACATGGACCTAGGTTGACGATGTTTGGTGGAGATATTTCATGACTACTGAGAACCTCAAATGGCAAATTACAGCTAATTCGGTTAAAAATTGTAGCTAAAATTCTCAAAATACCGAAAATCGGGAGGTACCGATATATGGGGGCTATACCAAAACATGGACCTATGTTGACAATGTTTGGTGGAGATATTTCATGATCACTGAGAACCTCAAATGTCAAATTACAGCTAGTTCGGTTAAAAATTGTAACTAAAATGCGCAAAATACCGAAAATCGGGAGGTACGGTTATAAGGGGGCCATACCAAACATGGACCTATGTTAACGATGTTTGCTGGAGATGTTTCATGACCACTGAGAACCTCAAATGACAAATTACAGCTAGTTTGGTTAAAAATTGTAGCTAAATTTCTCAAAATACCGAAAATCGGGAGGTACCGTTATATGGGCACCATACCAAAACATGGACCTATACCCATATCCTTTGGGATATAAGTTTGTTGATCACTAGGAACCTTAAGTGCCAAATTATAGCTAATTCGGTTTGCAAATGTGGCGAAGAACGTCAAAATACCTCAAATCCGGAGGTACCGTTATATGGGGCCTATACCAAAGAGTGGACCGATATAGCCCATCTTCGAACTTAACCTGCCTATGGAAAAAAGACCCTCGGGTGCACTCTATCTCAATTATTGCGGACGCTAGAGTGATTACAACAGACGGACAGACGGACATGGCTAGATCGTCTTAGAATTTTATCCTGATTAAGAATATATATACTTTATAGGGTCGCAAATGATTAGTTCGATGTGTTACAAACGGAATGACAAACTTAATATACCCTCCATACTATGGTAGAGGGTATAAAACTTAAAATTTCCACGACGTAGTTGAACCAAAACTACTCTGGTCTGTGGTGGTAGTTGACGTTCTTCAGCTGAGGTAGATGAGAGATGTACTTCGAGGACACGATAGTAGTTTATGGCATCCGCGATAGCATCTGTGTGAATGGAACACAAACCTGTTTGATAAGCTTATTGATCTAAATCATGATGATCCTTCCTACCATGCCTGTGTTGGAGGTTGAAGCTTTTGGGTCATTATCTCAAGAAATATTTTTAAAATGTTGTGTCGGTTGAACTCGAAAATGTTCACCGATGTAGACCGTGTTCGAACATGATATATGCCTGAATAAAATATCCTAGCATGGAAAGTTTGTACCTAATTGGTTACTCACTTGGAGGGTGTGTGCACCATAGGTACCCGAAAGAGTGAACCGTCGAACTTGATCTTAGTTTGGACAAAATATACGAGGTATATAGTTCGGTTGTTTACTCCAGACTGACCGACGAAAAGGACCAAACATATTTGGGGTGCATGTACGCTCGATAGTCTATAGGTTGAGATTCTCTTTGTTAAAAAACCTACTCGAAGGAGATCATTGCGTTATTTGGTAACAGTTGAAGCTGCACAGAACACCGATACTTTCGAATGTCTATTCTAGGTTTCACAACAATACGAGGGTAACTAGAAAACTTTCTGGCCTAGGCAACACGAAGTGTCGCCAGACCTCATTCGAAATTTTTTAGGAGATAACTGCCGATTGTTCTATAAAATTCTGCATCTACATCCAAAAGAATTGGCAGCTGAAGAAGGCGTATCCATATAAGTATAATAGGGCCACCCAATTTATACAAAGACCTTGATATTCTCTTTCACATGACTCCTAAATGTGGTCTTACTAAAAGATTTTCTGCAGCTGTCCTAAGCTAAATTATTTGGTTCCATACAAAATTCTAATTTTCTCCATAAATTATTTTAATTTGAATTTTGTAAAGGATGGATCCTATGACTGTCGTTCAAGGTATAAAAGACCTTGAAATTTTTTTTAGATGACCCTTTAGTTGGGTCCTATTGAAAGTTTTTTTTCTGCAGCTGTCCTAAGCAATCTAAATCAGTTTAGCATTACTAAATTATTTGGTTCCATATAAAATTCTAATTTTCTTTCATACGCAATTCTAATATGAAAATTCTAAAGGGGATCAATGGCTGACGTTCAAGGTTTCCCTTAGAAATTCAACTGAGATTTATACAATTTACAGAGGTTTTAAATCGATTAGTTTCAATTAGCAAAATATTTTTCCTCGAAAGCACCACTAATCGCATTATTAACACCTTTAGCCAAACTAATGGAATTAGCAGCAACATTTGTAGGGCAAGGATAATAGATGCCCAAGGTAAGCAAGGTCAAGAAAACTATGTTGTAAGGTTATCAAGGTTATAAAATAAAATATGGAAGATATGTATGCCACTATTGTTTCTATTAAAGAGAATAACTGAGAGTTTTTTGTTCAATTTCATAATAATTTGAAATTTCAAGGAACAAATTGGAATGTCCTTCATGCTGCTATTATTTAATGGCAATATTTGGCCATTAATGTAATTATTTGCAAAACATTAACACCATAATTAAATAAATGTTGATGTTAATGGCATTTTGATAAACCATAAAACTGGCCAAAACCTTGAGGACAAACAAAAGCTTCAAGGTCCTGGCAAACAATAGGCTGGCTGGCAAAAAAGGAAGGCACTTGCTGGGCTCAACAAATCACTTGTTCGTTGCAGGATAACAACAAGTTTAAGTTGATAAAACAAATTTCTTAGGGATGAGAGAGAGTGAGTGAGAGGTGTACAAGACTGTGGCCAACATTTCTTAAAGTTATCTTACTCCTACTAATGAATAGGCAAAATCTATCAATCCCTCCTCCTTCTGGCTGCTTGTAAAAAGGACAACATATGTGTGACAAGGGTCTAACACTTTCTAACGATGCCTTTTCGTTGAAGACCTCTAATTTTAAAGCAATTTTTAACGGTCCGTAAGCAAAATTTGCCCTTCACAAACAATAGGCAATTCTGATTTATAACCTAACATTTTAAAACCTATACCTCATTGATTTGTTGTTGCCTCCACAGTAGGAAAGGGGATCATATATTCATTAACAAACGATCCTTTCCTACTTCGACAAACAATAAAATTAAAAATTGTTCAAAATTTTGTTAGCATTCCCACGGTTTTAGGGATTTTACCCAAAATTACAGGTAGTCTAGACACATTCACCAACCCAACGAAGAGGAAAATCCACTGCATGTGCAATGAAAAAAGAAATTTCCAACTACCTGCCTGTCAGCAGACACAAAATTGGGCGCAACAACAACAAGCAGCAACCACCAAAACGTGCTTAGCACAAGAATTTCGTTGCTACTAAAAATCACAAAATTTTAAACCACCTGCCTAGAACTCAATGCTGATTGGCCAAACCAAACAAGGGTTGTTTCTGGCGCACAGTATAAAATACCACACCAAACACCACTCAAACAGCATTCTCTCGACAACTCTTCAAGTGTTAACATCAACAACTAAATTTAAAACAAATTTCCAACTAAAAATGGCTTACGAAATCTTGGTCAACACTTCATTCGCTGTCGCCATGCCCACCAACAAACCCCAATACTCACCAAGCAAACTGCTGAAAAAGGCCCTGCGTTCAATGCGCCTAGTTTTCACGAAATCCAATCGTCACCAAAGATTCCTCAATGAAACCATTGCCTCCTTTGATTTGGATGACGACTACTCCAGTGAGGAAGAGATTGACAATCACGAAAATGAATTGAGAGAGGCTCAATTGCAACGTTACTGAGAGGTCCCCCAGGCAGCAACATGACTCTCAGGAAAGAGAGTGTGGAAAACACACCGTGAACACATGCAGTTAAGGCTGAACCAAGTGAAGTCACATTCCGACTAAGGCCCAAATTGCAAAGGAAAAAAGGCCACGACCTAGGCCCAGCTGAGTAATAGAGCCTGCAGTGAATGGCTCTGCAAGAAGAAGACGAAGAAGGCGATTTCAACAATTCCGTCAGAAGAAGAAATCAATCAAAAACTTTTTTATGCTATTTTTAAAAATAAAACAAAATATTAAAAAAAAATCCTTTATTTTTTATTTGTTTACTTTTTTGAGGAATTGGGATAAAATATGAGAAACTAAATTAATAAAATATTCTTGGGCATTGAATAAGAAAAAACAAGTAAGAACGGCGTTAAGTTCGGCCGGGCCGAACTTGTTATACCCTCCACCACAAGTTGTATTGAAGTAAAATGGAATAATTAGTTCCCTTTCGTGTATGAAGAAGACTTAATACTAAATTTCAGCAATTTCGGCAAAACAATGTGAGGCACCATTCTATGGGGGCTATTTCAAAACGTCGATCTATACCGACAAATTTCTGACGGAAAGTTTTTAGGCTCAAAGAACACTAAATACCAAATTTCCTATATTTCGGTAAGAGAATCAAGAAGTACGCTTCTATGGGGATATAGGAAGACGTGGACCTATACTGATAATACTCTTCTGGAATATTTTATAACTCTTGGAAGACGAAATAACGAATTTCAGCCATTTCGGTTGGATATTGACGTCACACTCTTCAGTATTACGAAAATCAGGATGTACCGTTATATGGGGGCTATATCGAAACGTGGACCTATACCGACGAATTGTAGTCAGAAATCGGGCAATATGAAAGCGTGGACCTGTGCAGACATATTTCTGGTGAACAGTTTTATATCACATTGAAGACTAAATACCAAATTTCAGCCATTTTATGTGAAATATTAAAGACACAACCTTCACAATACGAAAAATCGGGAGATACCTTTCCATGGGGGCTATATATAGGCGTGGACCGATACCGACAAATGTAAAGGGGAAGTTTGAGTACCCCCAACGAAGTCTAAATACCAAGTTTCAGACATTTCGGTGGAATATTCAGGTCACAACGTTCAAAATACCGAAAAGCGGGAGGTACCGTTCTTTGGGGGCTATATGAAGGCATGGACCGATACCGACAAAGTTCCGGGGGAAAGTTTTATACCACCATTTCGGTGTGATAATGTAGCTAAAACCTTCAAAATACCGAAAATCGGGAGGTACCGTTCTATGGGGGCTATATGAAGGTGTGGACCGATACCTACGAAATTCTAGGGAATAGTTTTGTACTCCTAAAGAAGACTGCGCACCAAATTTCAGCCATTTTGGTAGGATAATTAAGCTAAAACCTTAAAAATACCGAAAATCGGGAGGTACCGTTCTATGGTGGCTATATGAAGGTGTGAACCGATACCGACAAAATTCTAACGGAAAGTTTTATACCCCTAAAGAAGACTACGTACCAAATTTCAGCCATTTTGGTAGGATAATGAAGCTAAAACCTTAAAAATACCGAAAATCGGGAGGTACCGTTCTATGGGGGCTATATGAAGGTGTGGACCGATACCGACAAAATTCTAACGGAAAGTGTTATACCCCTAAAGAAGACTACGTACCAAATTTCAGCCATTTTGGTAGGATAATGAGGCTAAAACCTTAAAAATACCGAAAATCGGGAGGTACCGTTCTATAGGGGCTATATGAAGGTGTGGACCGATACAGACAAAATTCTGGGGGAAAGTTTTATACCCGCAAAAGAAGACTACGTACCAAAATTTCAGCCATTTGGTAGGATAATGAAGCTAAAACCTTAAAAATACCGAAAATCGGGAGGTACCGTTCTATGGGGGATATATCAAAAAGTGGACCGATATATCCCATTTTCAATACCAACCATCCTGCAAGTAATAAAAACTTCTGTACCAAATTTTGACTTTCTATCTTTAAAATTGCGAGCTGTATCTTGATTTCAACAGACAGACGGACGGATGGACGGACGGACAGACGGACATGGTCAAATCGACATAGAATTTTATGCTGATCAATAATATATCAAGCTTTTTGTAGAAAATTAACTTATGTTGAAACTGAGGTATGGAGCATTGTAACTCGCGATCAGTTTTACTATACCATAACTTTTGACCGCATTTCGGTAAAATAAACTGTTTTAGCCCGATTCACCGAGGGGTTTCTTAAAATAATAATTTGAGCGGAAGCTGTGGTCGTACTAATGTAAAAAAATCGGAAAAAATCGTTGCAAAAAACGAGTTTTATTATGTTATTTTCCAATTAGTGGTTTTACAACACAATGTAGAGCTTAATGCTCAAAGGAGAAGTTAAAGAGTACACTTCAGAGTTGATGTTTCTAATGTATGATTTTTTAATATATCTACTGTATCTACCTCAAACGGATGCTGACATTTTGAAACGAGAAAAATGGGGTTTTTTGAATTTTTGTTCTAATCGGGACGCGCAGCTGGATTTCCCTAAAAGCTTATTATTTGATTGTAGTACTCGCGATTTCGCATTTTTTAATGTATAACATGAGGGTGTAGCCCTCACAGGATCACAGTAATCTGCGCCCAAACACGAAATTTTTGTGCGTAAATTTTTCTCAAAAACCTATTTTTTTGGTTTAAAATTTACAAACGTCAATCGATTTCCGTGGAAACCCGCGTAAATTTAGTTTTTTTGCGTTCTGAATCTAACAAGCCACGACGCGTAAAAATCCACCCACTAGATCGGCGGATATGATACCCCTCAAATTTCGAAAATTTGCAAAAAACTATTTTGAAAATATCGCATAATAAAACGCGTTTTGGATGTGTCAGTTCTACTCAAATAAATAGATCGATACGCGTGTTTAAACTGCGCGAAAACAGATATTTAAAAACTCTCGTAAATCCAGAGATATAATAGATTTTTTCTAAAAATTGAGTGAGATGCTACATCCACGGTTCTTGATGGATCGCATTGAAACGGCATAGAAGGATGTATTTTTTAATGGTCATTATTGAAATCGGATGCGCATAAAATGTAAATGAACTTCGCGGAAATTATGACCATTTTACTGTATTTTGCACCCTTAAATGCAGCAGGTGCTACATCGTGGCCGCCAAATAGAATTTGACAAACTGTACATCAAATAAAAGGGATTGATTCGCTGTGTTGGAAAATCGGATGCGCATCATGTCATTTTCATAATTACGCGGTTTATATGCGTCTCAAATGTTGTAATATTCAATATAACATTATTTTAGCGTTATGCCACAATTGGAATTCCTTGTGATTTAATATAAGGTTCTAATAATATTATCCAATAGGAAAACTATAAGCGAAAAATTTGTTACAACGGAATATCATCATTATTGCGTGAAATTTTGACGAAAATGCCGAAGAACTCAAAAATTTTTTCTCCAACTTTTCCTATAAAACCATAAAAAAATAAAATTAGAATAATATGACTTTAATTTTTTCGTAATATTTTCTTCGTATTTTTGCAAATAACATGAATACTATAGCTCCAACCTTCACAACTTGGGTTTCATTTTATTCCTCAAAATGTCTGGATGCTGTTATAATTTTTTTTTATATATTTTTCGTAACTATGAGCGCTATTGTTTCAAAAATATGTTTGTAAATACGTGAAATTATTTAACAAATTTGATTTTTCGCGAATCCACTGAGACTTCGCGATTATTTTTTTGCATCATCGCAAAGGTTACGAATTCAGTTAACGATAATAGGATATAACTGCTAACTATATTAAGCCGCAATTTTTTAGAATTTTTTCTAATTATCATAATTAAAACGGTCATATCTTTTGCGCGCAACGATCAAAGTTAGTAACGAAAACAGATTTGGAATGCAGATTTTTTTCTTAATCTATGTACCAAAAATCATTGATGTAGTATCAAAAATTTTTTTTGATTTTTTTGAAATGGAAAAGACAATTTTATACATTTTTCCTGATATATACTTTATAGAGTCTCCGACGAATATTTCGATGTGTTACAAACGGAATGACAAATTTAATTATACCCTCCATATGGTGGAGGGTATAAAAATATAAAATCAGTCCACTCCTTCGGGTTCAAAATTGTTCTGTAAAATGGTGTGAACGAACTCTCGAAGGAAGCAATCGGTTTGGTCCAAACTTTGCACATCGTATTATTCCTTCCAGATATAGATCGGGATCGAATATGGACTATAATGGTCCACACCCTCGGGTACCTACTACACAAAATTCGGATTTGTCGATTTTGAGTCGATTTAGCAATGTCCGTCCGTCTGTCTATCTGGCTGGAGCGCACGATAACTCTCGTACGGATCAACTGATTATGTACAAACTTTGGCTTTCGTAATATTTTGTCCAAACTTAGTTTAAGTTCGAAGATGGGTTATATCGGTTCACTCCTTCCGGTACCTCCCCCACAAATTTGTGCGCACGATAACTCTTGAAGGGAGTAACCAATTTGGTCCATACTTTGGACATCGTGAAATTCCTACCAGACTTAGGTTCCAATATGGACTGAATCGGTCCACTTCTTCGGGTACCTCCCACACAAAATTTCGGAAAAGTGCAGTTTAGGAACTGCTCTCGAATCGCTTTGATTTTCTCTGTAGCAACTTGTATTTACTGTCCTTCATTCGACGGTACAAGTTTCATAAGGGGAAAGTCCACACTTCCTGAGAAAATAGCCTGAAAATGCAAAAACCCCCATGACACCGTGTGTAGGGGTTGGAGCGCAAGATAACTCTCGAATGGATCTGCCGATTCGATCCAAAATTTGGCCTTCATAATATTTTGTCCAAACTTAATTTAAGTTCGATGATAATCTATATCGGTCCACTTCTTCAGGTACCGCCCCCACAAAAGTTCAAAAATGTTCGGAAGAATTGTGCGCACGATAACTCTTGAATGGAGTGGCCGATTTGGGCCATACTTTACACATCCTAGTATGTCAACCAGATATAGATCAGGTTTGAATATAAACTATATTTGTCCACTCCATCGGGTACCTCCCACACAAAATTTCGGATAAATTCACTTTAAGGCCCGCTCCCGAATTACTTTGATATTTGTTTGAACAACTAGCAAATCCATACATCTTGAGAAAACAACAGGTGTAGTGGCTAGAGAGCACGATAACTTTTAAACTAATCAACCGATTTGGACCAAAATTTTACCTTCGTCATATTTTGTCCAAACATAGTTTCTGTTCGAAGGTGGGCAAAACCGGTCCACAACTTCAGGAACCTCCCAAATAAAATAAAAAATGTCACTTAAACGTTACACGCTATATCTGTTGAAGGGAGCAAACGATTTGGTCCAAACGGCCCATATCGGTCCTCTCCTTAGGGTACCTCTCCCACAAAATTGCAACATTTGGTTCTAGGTGTAGTTTAGGGTCTGTTCGAAGATCCTTTGGAAGTATGCTGTTTGTTGTGGTGCTGTTTACAGCGATATTATGTTTTCCGTGGACAAGTCCATGCTCGCTGGCATACTGACTAGTGCGCGCTATATATATCGAAAATATATGACCCCCAAAACAAGATCCACTTCCAAGTCGGTACATTTCCAACACTTTTGAACTTTAATCCTAATCAACATTTTTGTCGGCAAGTTCAAATGTCCAAAAGTTGTGAAATACATTCGATCTGTCCGTAGATGAAAGTTTAAATTTACATAGGTTGAGGGTATATCTCTGTCGGCAAACTGACTGACACTTTTTTACTTGTTTTGAAATTATTTTCAGAAGATTGTCCTAGCGGCCCGCTTTATGATGGTACTATTTTTTTGGGGCAAAATAGCTCCAAGAAACCTTGACGGCACCAACTAAAATGGCAAATCCGCAAGATAACTCCAGGGAGTTTCTGATTGGTCCCAACATTGCACATCGTATTATTTTATATAGTAAATTATCAGTTTTGAATAGAGTCAGTACTTCGGGTATTATTTCTTCCAACATCTAATTATTTCCTAATATCGACTACATCGGACCACTCTTTCGGGTACCTCTGACACAAAGTTTAAAAAGAGTATATTTAATGAGTCGTCTGGAAAAAATGATATGGGACCTACAGTTTATCGCCGAATCCGAACGGCGTGTCCTGCGACACCACTTGTAGAGAAGTTCTACATGGCTGATATACTTAGGAAATGTCACCAACATTACAGAGGAGCATTTTGCCACCGGTAAAAATTTGATGTTGCCCTTCCGGGGAATCGAACGCTCGACATTCTGCATGGAAGGCGGGTGTGCATACCATAGCACCACGTTGGCACCCTGGTCCAACAACTCAATAAACCCCTATAGACTCCAGAAGTATTGTGTTTGTTTCTTTTTTATTTCAGAGGCTGAGGTTATATCTCTGAAGGCACAGCTGACTAACACTCCCTGACTTGTTCTATAGACCAAACAACTCTTGAGCTATAGACAGAATACCAATTGATGATTTTATAGACAGAATACTTCAGAAGACTTCTTGGGATATTTTATGAGCAGAAAGCCACCTGATAAGAACTTTTCAGACTTTTATGCACAGAAGAACTCATTAGGTTTTCTATAGACAGAAGAACCCTTAAGGTCTCCTGTAGACAGAAGAGCCCTTAAGGTCTCCTGTAGACAGAAGACCTCTTGAGGTCTCCTGTAGACAGAAGACCTCTTGAGGTCTCCTGTAGACAGAAGACCTCTTAAGGTCTCCTGTAGACAGAAGACCTCTTGAGGTCATCTGTGGACAGAAGACCTCTTCAGGTCATCTATAGACAGAAGACCTCTTGAGGTCTTCTATAGGCATACGACTTCTTGTGGTCTTCTATAGACAGAACACTTCTTGAGGTTCTATAGACAGAAGAACTCTTGAGGTCTTCTATAGACAGAAGACCCCTTGAGGTTCTGTAGACAGAATACCTCTTAAGGTCTTCTATAGACATAAGTCTTCTATAGACAGAGGACCTCTTGAGGTCTTCTATAGACAAAATACTTCTTGAGGTTCTATAGACAGAAGACCTCTTGTAGTCTTCTATAAACAGAATATTTCTTGAGGTTCTATACACAGAATACCTCTTAAGGTCTTCTATAGACAAAAGACGTCTTGAAGTCTTCTATAGACAGAAGACTTCCTGTGGTTCTATAGACGGAAGACCTCTTGACGTCTTGAGATCTTCCATACACATAAGACTTCTTGTGGTCTTCTATAGACAGAAGACCTCTTGAGGTCTTCTATAGAAGGAAGACCTCTTGAGGTCTTCTATAGACAGAAGACCTCTTGAGGTCTTCTATAGACAGAAGACCTCTTCAGGTATTCTATAGACAGAAGACCTCTTGAGGTCCTCTATAGGAATAAGACTTCTTGTAGTCTTCTAAAGACAGAAGTCATCTTGAGGTCTTCTATAGACAGAAGACTTCTTGAGGTCTTCTATAGACGGAAGACCTCTTGAGGTCTTCTATAGACAGAAGACCTCTTGAGGTCTACTATAGACAGAAGACCTCTTGAGGTATTCTATAGACAGAAGACCTCTTGAGGTCCTCTATAGGAATAAGACTTCTTGTAGTCTTCTATAGACAGAAGTCATCTTGAGGTCTTCTATAGACAGAAGACTTCTTGAGGTCTTCTATAGACATAAAACTTCTTGAGATCTTCTACAGACAGAAGACCTCTTGAGGTCTTCTACAGACAGAAGACCTCTTGAGGTCTTCTATAGACAGAAAGCCTCTTGAGGTCTTCTATAGACGGAAGACCTCTTGAGGTCATCTATAGACATAAGACTTCTTGAGGTCTTCTACAGACAGAAGATCTCTTGAGGTCTTCTATAGACAGAAGACATCTTGAAGTCTTCTATAGACAGAATACTTCTCGAGTTTCTATAGAGAGAAAACCTCTTGACGTCTTGAGGTCTTCTATACACATACAACTTCTTGTGGTATTCTATAGACAGAAGATTTTTTGAGGTCTTCTATAAACAGAATACCTCTTGAAGTACTCTATAGACAGAAGACCTCTTGAGGTCTTCTATAGACAGAAGACCTCCTGAGGTCCTCTATTGACAAAACACCTCTTGAGGTCTTCTATAGACATAAGACTTCTTGAGGTCTTCTACAGACAGAAGACCTCTTGAGGTCTTCAATAGACAGAAGACCTCTTGAGGTATTTTATAAACATAAGACTTATTGTGGTCTTCTATAGACCACTTGCGATCTTATCGTCTGTCTATATAGGATCGCAAGAGGTCTTGGTGGTGGTCATGGTGAGATCTTCTATAGATCGAAGACCTCTTGAAGTATAGAAACTGCTTGTCTAGCAAAGACCTCGATGTAATAATCTTTTTAAGTTGGGAAGTCAAATTCCAATCGCGAACTTAAAACGCGTTTTTCTCGAAACTGGATTTTTTGAAATGTGCTACTCTTTGAGTAAATGAGCGATATGATCACCAGAGGTCTTATATAGACAGAAGACCTGGTGAGATCTTCTATAGATAGTAGACCTCTTATGGTATAGAAGATGTTTGTCTAGAAAAGACCTCAAGGTCTTCTTGGGGTCTTCTCTAGACAGAAAATGTCTCCCATTGGCAGAAGACCTCCATAGGTCTTTTATAGACAGGTCTTCTATAGACAGACGACTTCTTTTTGAGGGCTTCTCTAGATAGAAAACTCTTTAAGGTATTCTATAGACAGAATTATTTTGAGATTTTTGTAGGCCAAAGAGCTCTTAAGATATCCTATAGGGAGAAGACCTTACAGGGTGCTCTCTTGATATAACCTCTATGGATTTCTTCTCTGTACAGACGACCTCTGGAAATTTTTTACAGATAGTAGATATAGTTTCTATAGACAGAAAACTTCTTGAGCTATTTTATATAGGGAAAACCTTTTTTGAAGACTTCTATAGACAAAAACTTCATGTAGGTTTCTATAGACAGAAGACCTCTTGAGATGTTGTATGGATATAAAACCATTTGATGTCTCCAGAATTACTCTTAAAGCATTCTATGAACTGACGACCTCATGAAGTTCCTATTGACCTCGTTAGGTACTCTTTAAACTGAAAACGTCTTTAGGTATTCTCTAGAACCTCCTGAACTCTTCTTCATATTCATTCATTCATAGGCAGAAGAACTCTTGAGGTATTTTATGGAGAGACGATATAGTTTTGAAGACGTATTGAGGTCTTCTAAAAACAGAAGTACTTCTGAGGAAAATAAACAAGTTAGAGAGGGCTATAGTTGGACGGGGCCGACCATGCGATACCCTACACCACACCAGTTTTTCCCATAATGGTCAATTTCACCCGTTTCCCATTTTCCTTGACCAAACCTCTTACTTTCTTCGAAAATTTGTCACTACTAAAATATAACGGCACTTCTATGTCGATTATGGTTACAAAACACAAGGCCAATATCAAGAGTTTCTCTTCTAAATATGACTTACGGGGTGGAACATATCTTCCAGGAATAAAAATATGGTCTTTAGACTAAAAAATTAAACCCGCTAAATAGTATCTCTTCATCATGTTAAATTTCAAGCCTTATCTTTATCGTAAATCCAAATCGTACTTAAAATTTCGCGCCGATCAGACCATCATTGACCCTAAATATTTTACAATTACCTCCAAAATCCAATCGTTTCTCTTCTGGTGGGAACCAGACCTCCATACTAAATTTCGTGACTATTGGACGCACGGACACACCTCCCACATGGGAGGTCGACGACGAATATTTCGCGGCGTGGTCTTTAGTGACTGCCGGCAGTCTTTTTAGAGCATTTAAACTATTATCTCAGGGAGTATTAAACAATCTAAAAAGATCAAACAATCCTAAACATATTTGAAAGGAATCTCGTCTAAACATACTTGGGGTCTAAAACCATTATTTCGATGAGGCATAATTTTTATCGTTTCCCTAAGGGCTGAGGGTATAATCATAAAGATCATTCCTTAGTCAGTTTTTTGTCAGACCTATTGTCTCTGAAAACAGTCTCAAATTTTTGAAAAAATTACGTTTGATTTCGAATAACCTTTTTTGCACCCATCGATGGAGACTTTTAGGGCATTACATGTAAAAACCTTACTCTCCACCAGTTTTTTGGAAATTTTTGGTATTTCATTGTGTATTTTGTGAAGTTATCAGGTTTTGTATTCTAAAAGGTCAAGTATAGGCCTACATTTCTAGGCGTTTCATAACTTCTGAACAAAACTAACTTAAACAATTGAAGAGTTGTTTATTGAAATAGGAAAACAAAGCTGTTCGGATGCGTTTATTCACCCACTGCAGTGCCTTTATTATTAGAACTGGCTTCTAATTAATAATTCTTATCACATTGCTGTAATTCGTGTCCCTTGTTTTCATTGCTTAATTTCCCACCAAATTTTTACTGTGCTTACCAGCAGACAATTTGTAACCTATAGGCAACTTGTCAGTAATAGGATTTTTAAACGCCTCTTCTATTACCAATATTCTAATGAGAATTTGTATTTAAATTCTTTTTTACAAATGCACACGATTTTCAAAACCGTTAGAATTTCCTTCAAATTTTTTCCCACAGAAAAAAAACGTTTGTTTCGAATTTCCTCATATTGTGAAATTAGGAACGTGATCGGAATAATATACCGAATATCAAAAAAGAACTTTCATTGAAAGGTATGCTCTGTTCCAGAACCTGCAAGATCCTAATATCTTTGAAATTTTTCCTTTATGCATTTTTTTAAAAAAATTAAAAAATACAACATGTCAAAAAGTTTTAAAGGTTTTCAAATGAGATAACCAAAAATACAAAATGTTAGCTAAATCAGTTGTTAAATTTGTGTGGACGCTGAAATGATTGCAATATATAATATACAAATGAACTGATTGATGTAAGGACTAATATTTGAGAAAAAAATATTTATTAAATGTGAGTGGATCACAGAATAAAATGTTGTAGTTTATTCCCCTTTTAAGGGTATCTACCCATGCAAGGTAAATTGATTTAACATTAGATAGCAAATATTCTGGTAAAGTTCATTAAAGGTTGAAGTTTGTAAACTTCGCCACTGTCTTATGGTAGAGAGTGACCACTTATCATGATAATAGTCACTAATGCCAATGAAGTCTTACAGACATTGCTAAATCCGCTTAGAACTTTACGCTAATACATATTATGGAGTTTGATATTATTGTGTTGAGGTTTTGCAAATGGTAATTCCTTACAGGAATGAATCCATTTTGTAGTCATTTCAGCATCCTTTCCAATAAGTAGTGAATAAGACTTCATCACATAACAAATCTTATTGGAAAGGATGCCGAAATAAATTATTGTTTTATAATGCAACTAGATGGCGCTAAACATTCTAAGATTTATTCTTAAATAAACCCTAACGACCACACCGTTGAAGACATGTATAATAATTTCTACTATTGAATGATTAAATATTCATTTTTGATCCCTGTCGATCATGTAGGGCTTATTCAAAAACCAATAATAATGAAGGATAATATCATAACATAATTGTGAGTCATTCACAGACAGTTCCTTCACTACCATAATTACATACCATATCAAACCACACATTATTGGAATGACTCATTCATCATATGGCCAGAGCGAGAGCGAAACCACCATAATTATCGTCAATATCCTCATCGCCTAAATGAAACGAAATTAATTTGATGTGTGAATGAAAAAAAGAAGTTTTATTGTTAAAACGCATCACATCAAGGACAATGACTCATTCCTAAGGCAATATGATGATGATGATGCAAGAAAAGAGAAACAAGACTCAAGGATACAATTAATTATAGGGGTGAAGGAATGTTATTACTGAACAACAGAAAAATAGGGAAGTGCTTTGAAGAAATTACAAATAATGAGTACATACATACAAACATCCTCGATCTCATATCACATTAGCACCTAATTTCATATTGGTATCTACTTTTTATCGCCGTCTCCTAACGGCGTGTCTTAAGACACGACTTCTAACGATCGTTGAGAGGTATTTCTTGCCACTGTTGATGTCGTCTGACCTGGAAAATAGTGAATATTTATTGACCACTACAATCCTCGATTTGGCATAGCCCCATGGAATGGTACGGACCCTTTGGAAATATTTTGTATATTTTAGTCACTTTTTCTTAATGAGTAGAAATCGTTCAAGAACAAAATTGCAATGAGAAATGTACATTTTCTCATCATTGTCATTCTAAAACAGAAAGTTTTATTTCAACAGGAAGGCAGCATCCTTTTCTAATTAGAATACAATTAGAATTCCCATATTAATCTGAATATTTTTAAGGAAAAGAGCAATGTTACTTACTCATCGTCACTAGATGTCACTTTTGTGTGCGTGTTTATTATAGATCAGTTTTCTGGCTACATAGCGCATTTTGCGTCATTGAAAAAATTGTTTAGACCTCATATATGTACAGATTAACTTCGTTTTAGACTTCCTGAAAAATTCCGCACGGTGCTCTTGAAGCAAATTTAAATGGAAGGTGCTTACACCTGGAAAGTTTTTGCAGATTTTGAAAGTACAATGTTTATAGATGAGAAAAATCAAAAAACAAAAAAATCGCCGGGGCGCTTTTTAAATAAATCGCGATTCAAGTTGAAATTTTTAGGGGTTGTTTAGGTTTTTGCGATGTTGCTTGGAAACCGCAAGTCCTATAATAATGGGACTAAGGAAAATGTTGTAGCTATCAAAATTCTCTACAAGATTGACCTGTAAGGTATTTTCGTAGGTTTTACAATTTTTGAGATATAGAAGTTCAAATTGGGTCAATGCACTGACCCTTATAAAACAATGTCATGAAGGGTGCCCCTTAACCAACTTTTAATGAAAAACGCTTACACAGGGGACGTTTTTCTGAATTCTGAAACAGCAATGTTCATAGATGAGAAAAATCCAAAAACAAGAAAAAATTGCTGTTGGGATTTTGAAATAAATCGCGGTCAAAATTCACATTTTAGGTTTTTTTAGGATTTCACGATTTTGGAAACCGCAAGTCCTATCGGAATGGGACTAAAGAAAATGTTGTAGCTGTGAAAATTCTCTACAAGACTGACCTTTAGGTTTTTTCGTAGGTTTTACCATTTTTGAGATATAGAGGTTCAGTTCAAATTTTTAGGTTTTTATCTTAAGTCTTCAAGATTTTGCTTGAAAACCGCAAGTCATATCAAAATGGGACTAAAGAAAATGTTGAAGCTGTAAAAATTCTCTACAAGACTGGCTTATGTAACTTTTCCTAGGTTGTACCATTTTTAGATATATAAGTTTAGGTTGGGAATTTGCAGTCATGACATTGTTTTATAAGGGGGCGATACAGAATTGAATTTGAATTGTCCCAATTTGAACTTTTATATCTCAAAAATGCTAAAGCCTACGAAAATGTTATAAGGTCAATCTTGTGGAGAATCTTTACAGCTACAACATTTTCTTTAGACCCATTTACATAGGACTCGCGGTTTCCAAGCAACATCGCAAAAACCTAAACAACTCCTAAAAATTTCAACTTGAATCGTTATTTATTTAAAAAGCTTCCCAGGTGTTCGAGTTGTTGTTGTTGTAACAGTGTTTTATTATTATGTATGTATGTTCGTTCTCTTGTTCAATCTGGCTCTGGGTCTATCTCCAGTTCCAGGAAGGTGGCTATTCGATGGGATGTAACCACAGATCCACTGGAGTCAGATGAGTAGGCTTGGCGGGGCAGTTGAAAAGGTGCTTAGTATCGTGCGGGCCCATGCCGCATACTAGCCAGATGTCTTGCACGGTGCGATCGATTCTCGCCCAATAGGAATTTAGGCGACTGCAATATCCCGAGCGAAATTGAGGCAAACACTACCCTGGTTTGTCGTGGCAGCTGACGCTCTTCAGCTGCGATAGATGGGGAATGTACTCCGATGACTGCATTCACACAATAATTGCTTATGGTCTTAGTAACTGTGTCCGTGTGAATGCTGTTCAAACCTGTCTGATATGCCTGTTGATCTAGAGGTTCTCTCCTATATTGTTGGACCGCCGTCTCTAAAGCATGAATATCCTTCTTGATATGCCTGGGTGTATCGGTGGCCAGCAGATGGTGATTGGGATGGTAACACCCGAGCAAGTACTGCAACGATAGCATCTCATTATGTTGTCGTACTGGAAGAATATTTGCCTTTGAATCTTTCACCAATTCGTATCACATAATCCGGGTACGTTGTATGTGGTCAACAAGGTTTCTTTATCTGCACCCCAAGTGCTGCCGGCTAGGGACCTGAGGACCTTGTTCCTACTTTTCAGTTTGTCGGAAATAGCAGTGGCGTGAGCGCACATCTTGAAAGTAGTGTCGAATGTGACCCTTAACATTTTGGGGCAGTTTGTGGTCGGAATTCTGCAACCGTCGACCACGACAGTCAATTCTCTTCCAAACTGCGCTGTCCATGGTTGATTTTGTGGCGGAAATATGCATTTTCCTCGAATGGAAAACGGTGGTAAGATCGGTTAAATAGTTGTTCAGTCTCTCACAGATGTCATCAGGATATGTACCTGACGCCAGCATCGTACAATCATCCGCATACGTTACGATCTCAAGGCCGTCTGGAGGGGGCAGGATACAGGAAAGGTATAGGTTAAACAGTTTCGGAGATATCACCCCTCCTTGGGGAACTGCCTGTTTCACTCTACGGGGCTTGGATTTCTTCCTTCCTGAATTCCACATACGACTGGCGACCACACATATAGTTGATTATCCAAGGTTTCTGACTTGGCCGAAGGGTTGTCTGCTCGATGTCCTCGAACAACGTGGAGTGCTTGACAGTATCAAAAGCTTTTGATAAGTCAAGCGCCACCATCACTGTTCTATCACACGGCCTCTCCTGGTTGAGTTCTCGACAAATATGTGCGGAGATGGCGTGCAGCGCTGTTGTCGTGCTGTGCTGCTTACGGAATCCATACTGATGATCGACAACTTGATAGCTATTTCTAATGCTGGGGAGGACTATGGCCTCAAGGGTCTTCGCTACAGGTGACAAAAGCGAAATCGGCCTGTACGATTCACCTAGCTGGCATCCTTGCCGGGCTTCCGTAATGGGACCACCCTGCCCATTTTCCAGACTTCGGGAACAATGAGGGTGGATAGCGACAAGTTGAGAATTTTAGTGAGCTGCTTCAGCATTACCATGGAGATTCTATCAGGGCCCAACGCTTTGGATGATTTAGCGTCCCTGATGCCATTGGCAACATCATCCATTGTAAACTGTGGTGGTTCCTCCTCGGCAGGAAGAGATCTGATGCGACGTAATACTCTTCTCTTCGTCCTGTCACTCTCGGGGTGCTCGACAAACTGTCGATTGAAATAACTTGCGCAGCTCTTCGGGCCAGTCAACGTAACGTCGCCAAACGTGACTGAGGTCCTATCTTCCCTTCCTTCAGGGTTCGAGAGTGACTTAACCGTTGCCCACAATTCACCTATACCGGCTCCAATGTTGCAACTTTTCAGATGATTTAACCACTTGTTCCGCTTATGTTCGCCGACCAGCCTGTTAACTTCCAGTGTAAGCTCCCTGACTCTGGGGTCGTCGGGGTTGGTTCGACGAAGCTCATCACGCTCATTTGCTTATTCCCGCGCCTTTGCTGTGAAGTTTGGTCTTACTTCGGGCAATTGACCAGCAGGTATATGGCGAGCGACTGCAGCATTGATGACGTCTCGGAACGTCCTTTCCGCTACCCGAACATCAGAAGGATTGGGCAATTCTTTGAAGCGGTGATTGGTGAACTCTCTGAAACTCGGTCAATCAGCTTTCCCATGATTGACGAAAGTGCGGCGTTCAGAGGTGATGAAATCGGGTGGTCTGCTGATGGAGACAATCATGGGGAGATGGTCTGATGCAAGGGAAATGACGGGTTGCCAGGTATCGGCATTTTTCAGACCAGGTGACACGATGGTTATGTCTGGCGAACTGTTACACGCTCCTCTAATTTTGGTAGGGGCGTCCTCATTGACCGAGCAAAACGTAGAGCTATCAATCTGCTCAGTCAGCGCTATACCTCTCTGGTCGTTTCCGAGGGCCGAATGCCACATCTCATGATGCGCATTAAAGTCCCCCAGGACCAGACGATTAAGACCTTACAAAAGCTGTCTAATATCAGGCTTATAATCTGAGATACAGCTATTTGTCGGCGGGATGTATACGTTCAGCAACTCTATATCGGCAGTTCCACACCTGACTGCTACCCCCATACATTCCATGTACGGGATAGGTCTGTATTGAACAGACTGGTGCAAAAGGAAAGCTAATCCCCCACCTCCACATCCGGTGCGATCCTGCCTTATTACGTTGTAACCATCACAACGTACTGAGCTGTGTTCGTTCAGCATGGTTTTCTGCACCGCCGCGACCTTGATCTTCTTCCGATTCATAAAGTCCACTATTTCATCGATCTTACCTCGGAGGCCATTGCAATTAAATTGCAAAAAGGATGAATTTTCTGGGATTGGACCAACAACGGCTAGTGTTAAATGCTGCGCGTGCGGCTGCTGTTGGGGGGACTGCGGGGGAGTTTCGTAATCCGACGACGAAGGAGTCTCGTGATCTGACGACGACGACTCACTGGGGCTGTGTTCTAGCAGCATGCAGCAACATAGTCCCTTGCGTGGGCAAGTCCAGAGCAATCCCTTAAATGCACCCACTCCTGACATCTATTGCATCTCACCGAAGATTGGATATGGGTGAAGATGCGTTTATGACAAACCGAGCACAAAAATATTGATCCTGGGTTTTTCTCCGTCCCGGCACGGACCAAAAGAAACCGGAGCAGACATTTCGGGATATGCCGCTCCCAGCACAGAAAAACGTAACAAATACAAACACATGTACACTGAGGTGGCAGCCGCTGGCCGGGGTTGTGTACACTTACGGCTTATTTAACTGTCAGAGTTCCTTCTTTAATTGCTCCCTGTCACGAAAGACTATTTCTATCGTCCGATAGACCTAACTTCATAAGGTTATCTGAAGGTTATATCCTCATAGGAATCGTGGTGGGACAATTTGGGAGTAATCCATATCCCTGCCTATTCCTTGACTTGAGACCCCATCAACTTCCATATATATGAACAATGCTATCAACAATCTCCCTAAATCCTGCTTATTCAAATCCACGGTCGTTATAAGAGAGTTCTCTCAATGGGTGCACTCCGACTCATATTTGCTCAATGATATTGGACTTACTTTTTATCAGCGATTCATTCAGTGTGTTTTGGGAGTTTTGTCGGTGGGATTTATACCATTGTAGGCTATGCGACTTGGAATAGAAGATGGAAACGATTGACTATCTATTACTTATGTTCGATTTTCACGTAAAACAATTTTGTTATGGATGTTACAAAGGACTTTTAATATTCCTTCACAACATTTCTTAACAAAAAGTTGTAACGTATTTTTTCACACTTGTTACCATCCCTCAGAAAACGCCCTCAAAGAATTCCAAGAATATTCCAAACTAACTACCACCACTACTGTTTTGTTGACACAACAATCAACAAAAAATCTCCTTCATTGTTTTTCAATCAACATCAAGCAAAGAAATTAAAATCGAACAAACAAAAAATCAAGAAAAAGGATCATTACAACAGGTATTCCAGAGAAACCTGTTACGACCCTTTTTATGATTGTTTATTCCTTCTATACAAAAATAAATTCCTCCTTTTTTTTCCAAATCACTTCTTTAAAACCAGTTTATCAACAAACATCAACAATCAAGGCGAAACAAAAATAAATGACAATCATGATTTTTTTCATATAAAACTCGTTAAAGAAAAAAATAAAAGGAGCAGGAGAACCAGAAAAAGGAGCAATTTAACTCAAAGCAAATAAGAGACGGTCATTCATAATCATAAAAAGAGATCCCCCTAGCAATCAAAAACATAAAATCATGGCATAAAAACTGGCAAGAAGGAACCCTTCTTTGCCAGCAATAATTCCTTGACAGGTTTCTCTGGGTAGTTTTTTTTGTTGGGCAGTCTTTCTTTGTAGTCCCTTTAAATTTTTCTCGGTTTTTAATGATAGTCTTTTGTTGCATACGATCGGGGTAAAAATAAAAAAAAAACAAAAACTCATTAAAATTTTGAAATTTAATACAACGTTAGACATGTACATATGAAGAAAAAAATGGGGAACGTAATGGTACACCATTATCATCACCAATAATAAATCAACAAGAACAAAAAAGTGATCATAAACTTAAAAGAAAAAAACAACAAGAAGAACAGTGGATAACCTTCATCTATCTATCCCATCTTTTGTAGGCCCTTCATAAAAAAGAAATTGCTCAAATTGTAAATCCCTTTGCTTGTGGGCACGATTGACTACTATTTGAGGGTTTGCAATGGGTTTGTTCTTTATAACACATTCGACATGATTGATTGCCGCCGTAACTGCAGTGAAATAATTGTTCTGTTTTTAATTGTTACCATAGAACACAAGTGTTAAACGGGTTTTAGATCTACAGCTCAGTTCTTTTTTTATAAAAAGAGGATTTTACGTGGATTGCAGAAGTTTGTAAAAATCATAAACCAGAGAGCCAATGTCATAATAATTTATTGGAATATGGAAGTTGTAATCAGAAGGCGTTTTCAAGATAGAAAAAACTTTCAATGGGTATTTTATAAAATGAATTTTATAAAATGAAATTAAGAAGGTCTTCTTCACATAGAAACCTGTCCCAAGGCGTCTTCGTTAGATAGAAGTCCCTTTAATGGGATCTTATTTATTTAGAAGTCCCGATAAAAAATTTTCTTTCGACAGAAGGGAAAGGGATCTTTAAAGGGGTTCCTATAGTAAGTAGACCTTTAAGGTGGTATTTAAAGCGGTCTAATATTGTTAAAATTCATTTAAAGGGGTATTTTATAGTAAGAAGCCCATGTAAAGGGGCCTTATATAGTTAAAAACCCTTTTAAAAAGGTTTCTACAGTTAGAAGCCCCTTTAAAGGGGTCTTCTATAGTTAGAACCCCCTTTAAAGGGGTCTTCTATAGTTAGAAGCCCCTTTAAAGGGGTCTTCTATAGTTAGAAGCCCCTTTAAAGGGGTCTTCTATAGTTAGAAGCCCCTTTAAAGGGGTCTTCTATAGTTAGAAGTCCCTTTAACGGAGTCTTATATAGTTAAAAGCCCCTTTAAAGGGATCTCACATAGCTAAAAGCCGCTTTAAAAGGGTTTCTAAAGTCAGAAGCCCCTTTAAAGGGGTCTTCCGTAGTTAGAAGCTCCTTTAAAGGGGCCTTCTATAGTTAGAAGCCCCTTCAAAGGGGTCTTCTATAGTTGGAAGGCCTTTTAAAGGGGTCTTCTATAGTTAGAAGGCCCTTTAAAGGGGTCTTCTATAGTTAGAAGCCCCTTTAAAGAGGTCTTCTTTGGTTAGAAGCCCCTTTAGAGAGGTCGTCTATAGTTATAAGCCCATATAAAGGGGTCTTCTTTGGTTAGAAAGAGGTCTTCTGTAGTTGGAAGCCCTTTAAAGAGGTCTTCTTTAGTTAGAAGCCCATAAAAATGGGTCTTCTATAATTAAAAGCATCTCTGAAGGGGCATTCTGTAGTTAGAAGTCCCCATAAAGGGGGCTTTTTTGGTTAGAAGCCCCTATAAAGCCCCGTTAAAGGGGACTTCTATAGTTAAAAGGTCCTACAAAGGGGTCTTCTTTATTGAAAACACTTTTAAAGGGATCTTCTTTAGTTAGAATTCCGTTTAAAGATGTCATCTCTAGTAATGAAGACCTTCAAATGGATCTTCTATAGTAAGAAGGCCCTTCAACGGGGTCTTTTATAACTAAAATCCCCTTCATAGGGTTATTCTATAGTTCTTAAGATCCTTCAGAGGGGTCTTCTTACTTACTTACTTTACTTACTTAGCTGGCCCATTACAGAACATTTGTTCCATAGACCGAACTAAGAAAAGATCTCCAATTCTCTCTGTTTCGTGCTTCGCTTTTTGGAATACCGCGCCTTGTCATCTCTTCATCCACTTGTTTGCGCCTTCTATTCTTTAGCCTGCCAATTCTGCATGCACCGCCGTGTGGCTCGAATTTATACGCCTTTTTAGCGGGATCATAATCGCTCATTCTTATTATATGGCCTAGCCAACGCAATCGCTGCATCTCTATACGTTTAACAATATTGATGTCGTTGTATAGCAGATACAGCTCGTGGTTCAACGACGTCGATATTCACCGTCAACGCAGATCGGTCCGTAGATTTTTCGAAGAATTTTGGGTGACGTAGGGGATGGAAGATAACAAGGAACGGTCCTGACCGGCTTTAACATGGTAAAGCCCAGGATTTATCTAGGGTCCCTCTTTCATCTCAAGTGGACACTAACCTCCCCGTGGTGTCACCTGGAGAACTTCCTTTAACACCCGTTAAAGGTAGTGAGCTAACATGTGCCGCGCGTTCACCCATTAGAACGTTAAAAACTTGGGTTTGGGCGTCGGGTTAGTAACCCTCCCCTAGAAAAAACAGCCTACTTTGAAAAAACGAAAGAAAATAAAAACAAACCCCTCTAAAGTTGACGAACCCCGCAAACGTTTTAAGGACCATGCTCTGCGAATCTGCACCTGGAATGTTCGCATTCTTTATAGGGAAAGTGCAGTTTACGCATTGGCAGATGTACTTGAAAAGTACAACGCCGACATTACTGCCATACAGGAAATACGATGGAACGAGAAAGGCGTCACAACAACACCTAAAGGTGCCATGGCACAAAGCATGAGTTTGGTTACGGATTTGTAGTTGGTCGGAGGTTAAAACATCTGGTATCCAGCTTCACCCAAGTAAAAAAAATCGCTGCAATTAGATTAAAAGCAAAATTCTTCAACATCAGCTTTATTTGCGCTCGATATTCATAAGGGCACCTGGCTGTCGATCAAAGAACAAGAATAAGTTAGAGGGTAGCGAAGCCGCCCCACAGTCGATGTGTCTGAGGAGCCTTCCTAAACCAAAGGCGAAACATGCATGTCACACAGTGGTGATTGTGTGGGTTCGTATCGTCGGCTTTCCTTTTTCAAAAAGCATCTTGGTCAGTAAGCTCGTCTCTAACGAGGAATTAATTTAAAAAAAGCAAATTTATTACGTTGTGATATATGGAAGACATGCAGCAAGAGTGTTGGATGTACGATCGTTCCGAGGTGCAAACATAGACCCGGACCACTATCTTGTTGCAGCATAGGTACGTACCAGATTAAACGTAGCAAACAAAATGCGAACAGATACAACACGGAAGTTGGACATCGGTAAGCTGCAATCCCAACAGATAGCCACAGTATATTCCAGTCAACTGGCCCAACTGCTTAATCAAAGCACTCCTCGTTCCGACAACATATCAGGACAATGGAAAAACATTGCCCAATCGGTAGCAACGCGTAGCGCACGAGAGAGATATCGGGAGAAAAGGAGAGAGGAGAAACGTCTTTTCCGCAGGACAAATGGAACAGCGGGAGTGTGAACAAATCGAGATGTACAGGGGACAGAATGAAGTCCGAAAATTCTACCAAAGAGTGAAACATCAAACTGATGGCTTTGGAACTGGCACATCCTCCTGTAGAGACCAGCAAGGTAATCTGGTAACTGATACAGATAGTGTGCTAAGGATATGGAAAGAGCATTTTTTTCAAACTGTTGGTATCCAATAGTAGCGAAGTCGACGAAGATACACAGATCCAATCCCAGAAGATGGTATTGAATGTATATCACCCGGCCAAGATGAGGTAAAGACGGCAATAAACCGCCTGAAGAATAATAAGGCAGCAGGAGCTGATGGCCTACCACCCCAGCTGTTTAAAACCGAAGGCGACACCCTGATAAGGTGTATGCATCAGCTAGTTATCTCCATCTGGCAGGAAGAACGCTTACCCGACGATTGGAACTTGAGCATCCTGTTTGCCGTCCATAAGAAAGGAGATAAGACTTTATGCTTCAACTATAGGGGCATAAGTCTTCTCCCTATCGCCTACAAGATAGTGTCGGGGATATTGGGCAAACAGCTAAAGCCCATGGTCAACGAAATAATTGGATCATACCAATGCGGCTTTGGACCTGGCAAGTCCACCATTGACCAGATATTTACCCTGCGGTAAATAGATTTCCTTACAGAAATCTATGTCAAGTTTTAAGTGCTGTTTAGTCTTGTTCTTGGCAACAACAAGTAAGTGGGTTGTTTTAATTGAAGTGGTTGGTTAATTTATGGTGTCTTCAAGGCTTTATTGCTATTCAATATTTTCTAATTATGCACATACTTGTAATGAAACCAAATAATTTTTGAAGAGCTATTAAGTGATACTAATTTATTTTTCATGTCCTTCAGAACCATTAAGATGGGTGTGTGGATTCTTACAATTCATGGTACAATTCTACCATGGTGACTCTTAATGCATATTTTATGTAAAAATTGTTTCAAATAATGTATCATTACCGAATAAGCAGAAAATACTTTGAATTTTTGAAAATGACAATGATAATGTATAATAAAACTATTCACCAAATAGAAAGTAGGTGGAAACCTATGTAATTTAAATTCATTCATTCAGCAGTCACCATTACATCTTGTCGATATATTTAAAATTGTGTGAACTTGTTTTGGGAAATATGAATATGCCAAAAAATATAGGGCTTTTTGAAATTATATCTTGACAATTGTGATCGTTCCGAATGCCAATAAATGTAAAGTTACATTTATTTCCTGTTCAGAGGAATTTATTTTGGTCTATTGTTTAAAACCATTTTTGGTGTCAAGAATCTTCTTTAGTTTCCAAGTATTTTTCTGTATTTTTTAGGAAAAATACATTGAAAGAAAAACGTATATTACTCCGCTTTATAAATAATAATACCATGATACACAATACTAATAGTTTTAGGCACTTCGTATTTATCACTATGTTCACTATTTTATATAGAAAACTACATCAAATTAACCACTATTCGGAGAGACATTAAGGCTTATTCATCAATATAAATGAAAGAAATCATCCCCGTATTTATCTTTAATTTTTATTCAATCTACAAAAGTTCTTGAAAAATCTTCCCCTTTATAAGAACCTCCCTTCAAAATCGAAGAATAAAATGTTAATTTTGTGAAGGAAACAATGGCTCAACCTTTAAGTAACCCCTAATAATATGGTCAGCCATACTTAATTTCGTGATAAATGAATGGAGTTACTTTTTAAAGGACATTTTCCTCAGGACAGAACAAACAAAATGTAATTTATATTTTTTGGACAATTTTCTAGTAATCTTTTGTTGTCGCTAGCCGTTTCTCGCAACAAGTGACATCCACAATTTATCCCGTTTTGTTGGGTAATCTAAAGAAGTTCTTTTGTTAACATTTTTACGGTAACAAGTGATATATCCTATTTTGTTAGGTATCAAAACAATACACTTTATTGTTCCATTTCTTGGTTAAATAGTG
The DNA here is from genome assembly GCF_047663935.1 of Musca autumnalis. Classification (NCBI taxonomy): domain Eukaryota; kingdom Metazoa; phylum Arthropoda; class Insecta; order Diptera; family Muscidae; genus Musca; species Musca autumnalis. The sequence continues at coordinate 234,690,825 of NW_027411977.1, forward strand.
GGAAACTCATGTAGTTGCTTTGTTTAATAATCGAGAAAGTCTTTTATTAGTTAGAGGTTTTACGAATTGGAATTGAAATCTAAAAAAAATCAAGTGCTCATTTATAAATAGCCAGAATTGAATAACAAATTTAAAGGTAAGATATAAGGCAACAAATTATGATTTTGTTGATATGATTTTCTGGTTATCCTTACTACATTTCTAATAAGTGACAACCCCGAATAATCCCAATTATGTTAGGTGTAATATAAAGAAGATCCCTTATTGTTTGTATTTCTTTGTTATATGGGGGGAAAGTCATGTAGACTCATTTTTATATAAACTCAAAATACTTTTTTTTAATTTGGTTAAAGTATTGTTAAAGTATTGCTTGGTTAGTGAAATGTGCCCAGCAAAAAGGATTGGAAGTAGTGCAATGCAGAGTTTTAATTTCACAACATCTTTGAATGTAGGACACACGGAGTTATAAAAAATTCACTCCGTTCGATGCATTTTAGAAGCACTCGCTTAAAGATCCCTACTGGCACAAGCCAATTTGTTGACCCCTACAAAAGACGTCGCAGTTTTTTTTTCCAAATATAAAAAAGAGTGTCTAAAATTCTAAGAATTTGTTTAAAATATAAAGCAATACAAACTAAAGTTGCTAAACTAAAGACGGAAATTAGTTTTGAAATGGAGTTGGAGTAAATTTCGAAATCTGAGCTGGAGTGGGAGGACAATATATACAAATAAAACCCTTTGGATGATGAAGCAAAATCAATCAATCAAAAATAAAGTTCTTAATATTTTTCTTTTAAACAAACAGAAAATGATTTTTTATGTAGGGATATTTCGCAATAGCTTAATTTTTACTGCATCTTTAGATTGATTAAAAACACAATCCTTAGAAAGCATGCACTACATCCAATGCTGTGATTTGGATCTAAAACGGTGTGCATCCCAGCTGTGTGCTGTGGAAGCAAAATGGAGTGCATCCTAGCTGCGCGCTCCCTTGTAAAATTCATAAGTAAATTCATGGGAAAAGATGTACTCCAACGTCAAATGTACTGTACACTTGTACTGATTCAACTGCATCCACGGATGCAAACTTTTTGCTGGGTATGATTTGCCACAACACAAGGACATTTTTTATACCCTCAGCATTTATGCTAACGAGGGAATGTATATACACTTTCATACTGGCAAAATGTGCCTCATCGAAATAATGGTTTTAGACCTCAAGTATGTCTGTCTGTCTGCCTGGCTGGTGCGCACGATAACTATCGAACAGATAAACCGATTTTGTCCAAAAATTTGCGTTTGTAATATTTTATCCAAACTAAGTTTAAGTTCGAAGATGGGCCATAATGTTCCAAAATGTTCAGAAAATTTGATTTTTGTTGTAACATCTTGTATTCACCGCCCTCCATACGATGGTACAAATTTCATCTGGGGCAAGTCCATACTTCCTGAGCAAATAGCCTGAAAGGTGCAAAAAAACCCCTATGACACCATGTTTAGTGGTTGGAGCGCAAGATAACTCTTGAACGGATCTGCAGATTCGGTTCAAAATTTGTCCTTCTTAATCTTTGTCCAAACTTAGTATAAGTTCGAAGATAAGTCATATCGGTCCACACCTTTAGGTACCTCCCCCATAAAAGTTAAAATTGTTCGGAAAACTTGTGGCCACGATAACTCTTGAAGGGAGTTACCGATGTGGTCCATACTTTACACATCCAAATATATTTACCAGATAAAGATCAGATGTAAATATAGACTATATTTGTCCACTATTTTAGGTACCTCCCAAATTTCGGATAAGTTCGCTTTAAGACCTGGTCTCGAATCACTTTGATTTTTGTTGAAGCAACTTGAATTTTCTGCCTCAATTACGACGACAAAATCGATTAGTTGTCAATGAGAGCCGTACCTAAAGTTTCCTGAGCGACATTTTTGCGGAACATTTCGAAGCTGAAAACGTGAGCTTGTGGTACTTTTATAGCGGCTCTTAAAAATAGAGGACGAAAAGGATATTGAAAGAAGCGAGTTAGAAGGTCCAAGTGCTCTACGAAAATTATCCTCATTCGATTTGACTGAAGACGTGTCATCTCAAAAATATGCTAAAGCAACAGTGAACAAAGATATAACGCTAATTCCTGATGGCTTAAAGGTCTCTAGCAAAAACTTCATCACGCCATAACGCGGAAGTTCGACTCACGGCGGATCTGTCCTTCGAAGTTCTTAATATACTCACCAAGGACTTTCTTCCCCAAGAGAAATTTTCTGTTATCTAGACTTTTACCTCCATTTTGTTGCACAGTGTAATTTAAAGCCCTTTTAAAGTGCAATTCTATAAGCCCCTGTAAAGTGATCTTCACAACTTAGAATGCCCTATAAATAGGTAATCTATATTTAGAAGGTCCTTACAAAGTGTCTTCTATATTTAGAAGCCTTTTCAAAGGGCTTTTCTATAGTTAGGAGACATATAAAGATATCTTCTGTAGTTAGAAGTCCCTTTAAAGGGCTCTTCTATAGTTAGAAGCCCCTTTAAATGTGTCTTCTGTAATTAGAACTTTTTTTAAAGAGGTCTTTTGGCCATGCTTAGTATGCCCCTAACAATAGTCTTATTTATAATGTTGTTATTTATTTCCTCAGCCTTTATTTATCTATATAATGTTTCGGACCCCCAAATATGTTTGAATGAAATCCGTTTCTGACAATTTGAACTTGATTTACCCTTGTCCGTCTGCCTTCCTGTCTGGCTCTTGCGCACGATACCTCTCGAATGTATCAACAAATCAAGGACAAGTTTCTGATCGGTTTAATTTAATTTTGAATTATATTATATATTACATTGAGCATCATCTTCGGGTATTTACCTCACAAAATTTTCACCTATGTACTGTTTAATGGCTGTTCGAGGATTGTTTTCAAATTTGCATCGAAAGTAGTCGATATATGTATCTAATGTTTTCCATGTTTCTTGATATAATGACCCAAAAATCATACCGTAACCAACTACCAATTGTTGGGCACGAAAACTATCGAAAGCAGTGTCTGGCATTTAACCATCGTATTTTACATCGTAATATGTAACATTATGCTGCCAAATATATAAGAACAATAGAAGCATGTCCTTTTTTACCTATACATTTTAAAGACTACTCAATTTAAAATTAATGCAATGATTTTATGGTCGGCGAACAAAAATCGACTTTTTTCTCAGACATTAACAAACAAGTCCAACAATAAAGTCTCACCTAACAAAAAGCATAGTGTATATTTGACCAATTGACATCTAGTTCAAATAATACTGTTAACAATTTGACAACAAAAGATTGCAAGAAAATTGTCTTCAAAATCATAAATTGTCTTATTGATTTACCACAAAAAATTATACTTAAGTTATGGCAAAAGGGACACTTATTCTCCCACAGTTTAGATCCTCTGAATTCCTCCAACATTTATCAAACATTTTTGAAACATTCTAACAATAATCCCAAATTTACAAAAAGATATTTTAGATTGATCTACAAAGGGACTACATGACATTCCCACAATATATCCAAAAAATACGAACAAAGTACCTTTTTTTAAAATAGGATTATTTGTGGATGTTCGTTCACTAGTTAGAAATACAGCTACGATTACCAGAAAATTGTACACAGAATAATTTATTGCTACCTTATTTTTTTCGTACAGATATTCTTTTATTGTGCCTCATATAAAGGACGACTTGCTTTCATTATTTTTCCAAGTCAATTCTTAACATCTTCAAATCTATTTACCAAACATTTATGAAACACTTCCCAAAATATCCTTAAACTAATAAAAGATTTTCTCGACTTTTGAACAAAGCAACTACATGATTTTCCCACCATCTAACCAAGATATCTAACAATAAAGTCTATTCTTTACGTTACCTAACAAAATAGGATCATTGGTGGATGTCACTTGTTCTTTAGATTACCCAACAAAAGAGGATAATTTGGGGATGTCACTTGTCACAAAAAAAAAAAACAGCTAGCAAAGTGACAACAAAAGACTTGTAGAGAATTGTCCAATAAACTACAAATAATATTTTTCTTTAATCCTGAGGAAAATGTCCTTTAAAAGGTAACTCCCTTAATTTATCAAAAATTAAGTATGGCTGACCATGTTATTAGGGGTTATTTCGAGGTTGAGCCATAGTTTTCTCCACAAAATTAATATTTTATTCTTCGATGTTGAAGGGAGGGTTCTTATAAAGGGGAGGATTTATTCACCAACTTTTAGATTGGATAAACATTTAAAAGTAATACGGAATGTTTTCTTTCTTTCATTGTGACGAATAAATCTTAATGGCCCTTTGAATAGTGGTTAATTTTTATGTTTTTTTTTATGTATAGAGAAGTATACAACAATGGCGAATTGAATGGTTACGTATGAAGTGCCTTATAGTTGTTGTTGTTGTAACAGTGTTTTTTATAATATTTGTATGTTCGTTCCTCTGTTCAATATGGCTCTGGGTCTATATCCAGTTCCAGAAAAATGGCTGTTTCGATGGGATGTAGCCACAGATCCACTGGAGTTTGGCGGGGCAGTTGAAAAGGTGTTCTGTGTCGTGCGGGCCCATGCCGCATACTGGGCAGATGACTTGCGCGGCGCGATCGATTTCCGCCCAATAAGAATTTAGGCGACTGCAATATCCCGTGCTTAGTTGAGCCAAAACTACTCTGGTTTGTCGCGGCAGCTGACAGCGATAGATGGGGGATGTACTCCGAGTACTTTATTCACAATATACTTGCTTATGGCCTTGGCAACTGCGTCCGTGTGAATGCTATTCAAACCTGCTTGATATGCTTGTTGATCTAGGGGCTCTCTCCTATATCGTTGGACCTCTCCCTCTAGAGCATGGATATCCTTCCTGATCTGCCTGTATGTGTCTGGCCTACTCAGAAGATGGTGATTGGGATGGCTCACACGGTAACATCCAAGCAGGTTCTGCAACGAAAGCATCTCATTGTGTTGCTCTACTGGATGAATTTTTGCCTCCTCATGTAGATGGTCCACTGAGGATTTGAGGAGGCACCATGTTGCTGTTCTCAGGGCAGCATTCTGGCAAGTTTGAATCTTTTTCCAATTCGTATCACATAATCTCGGGGACCAGACTGGAGCCGCATAGCTTACCACAGACCGACCTATCGCGTTATATGTGGTCAACAAGGTTTCTTTATCTGCACCCCTAGTGCTGCCGGCTAGGGACTTGAGAACCTTGTTCCTACTTTTTAGATTTCGCAGATATAGCTGTGGTGTGTGCGCACGACGTGAATGTAGTGTCGAAAGTTTGTGGTCGGAATACTGCTACCATCGACCACGACATTCAACTCACGTCCAAACTGCACTGTCCATGTGGTGAACAGAGTGGCTGTAGATTTTGTGGTGGAAATCTGCATATTCCTCGAATGGAAAAAGGTGGCAAGATCGGTTAAATAGTTGTTCAGTCTTTCATAGATGTCATCAGGATAGGTACCTGACGCCAGGATCGTGCAATCATCCGCATACGTTACGATCTCGATGCCGTCTGGAGGGGGCGGAATACAGGAGAGGTAGAGGTTAAACCGTTACGGAGATATCACGCCACCTTGGGGATTTCCCTGTTTCACTCTACGGGGCTTGGACTTCTTGTTCCTGAATTCCACGTACGACTGGCGTCCACACATATAATTGACTAGCCAACATTTCAAGCTTGGCCGGAGGGTTGTTTGCTCAATGTCCTCAACAGCTGAAAGGCTTTTGATAAGTCAAGCGCCACCATCACTGTTCTATCGCACGGCCGTCTCTGGTTGAGTCCTTGACAAATATGTGTGGTAATGGCGTGCAGCCCAGTTGTCGTGCTGTGCTGTTTACGGAATCCATGCTGATGATCGGCAACTTGATAGCTCTTTCTGATACTGGGGAAGACTAAGGCATCAAGGGTCTTTGCTAAGGGCGACAAAAGCAAAATCGGCCTGTACGATTCACTTTTGCTGGCATCCTTCCCGGGCTTCCGTAGTGGGACCACCCTGCCCATTTTCCAGACTTCGGGAACAATGAGGGTGGATAGTGACAAGTTGAGGATTTTAGTGAGCTGCTTCATCATTACCATGGAGATTCTATCAGGGCCCAACGCTTTGGATGATTTAGCGTTCCTGATGCCATTGGCAACATCATCCATTGTAAACTGTGGTGGTTCCTCCTCGGCAGGAAGAGATCTGATGCGACGTAATACTCTTCTCTTCGTCCTGTCACTCTCGGGGTGCTCGAAAAACTGTCGGATGAAATAACTTGCGCAGCTCTTCGGGTCGTAACGTCGCCAAACGTGACTGAGGTCCTATCTTCCCTTCCTTCAGGGTTCGAGAGTGACTTAACCGTTGCCCACAATTCACCTATACAGGCTCCAATGTTGCAACTCTTCAGATGATTTAACCACTTGTTCCGCTTATGCTCGCTGACCAGCCTGTTAACTTCCAGTGTCAGCTCCCTGACTCTGGGGTCATTGCGGTTGGTTCGACGAAGCTCATCACGCTCATTTGCCAATCCCGTCGCCTCTGCAGGGAAGTTTGGTCTTACTTCGGGTATTCGACCAGTAGGGATATGGCGAGCGGCTGCAGCAGTGATGATGTGTCTGAACGTCCTTTTCGCTACCCGAACATCAGAAGGATTGGGCAATTCTCTGAAGCGGTGATTGGTGAACTCTCTTAAACCCGGCCAATCAGCTTTGTTATGATTGACGAATATGCGGCGTTCAGAGATAATGAAATCGGGTGGTCTGCTAATGGAGACAATTATGGGGAGATAGTCTGATCCAAGGGAAATGACGGGTTGCCAGGTAACGTCATTTGTCAGACCAGGTGACACCATGGTTATGTCTGGCGAGCTGTGACACTCTCCTCTAATTCTGGTAGGGGCGTTTTTATTAACCGTGCAAAACGTAGAGCTGTCAATCTTCTCAGCCAGTGCTGTACCTCTCTGGTCGTTTCCGAGGGCCGAATGCCACATCTCATGAGGCGCATTAAAGTCCCCCAGGACCAGACGATTATGACCTTCCAAAAGCGGGCTAATGTTAGACACGTAATCCGGGATGCAGCTATTTCTCGGCGGAATGCAAACGTTCAGCAACTCTATCTCGGCAGTTCCACACCTGACTGCTACCCCCATACATTCCATGTACGGGTCATTAGAGACAGGCTCAAGCGAGATAGGTCTGTATTGGACAGACTGGTGCAATAGGAAAACTAATCCCCCTCCTCCACTTCTGGTGCGATCCTTCCACGTTCCTTCCTTAGCACGTTGTAACCATCGCAAAGTTTTAAGCTACAGTAGTTGTTGAGCTTGGTTTCTTGCACCGCAGCGAACTTGATATTCCTCCGACTCATGAAATCTACTATTTCCTCGAACTTACCTCGGAGTCCATTGCAATTAAATTGCAAAAAGGATGCATTCTCTGGGATTGGGACAACAACGGCTGGCGTTAAAGGCTGCGTGTGCGGATGTTGTCGAGGGGACTGAGGGGTAGTTTCGTAGTCAGACAACGAGGGAGTTTTGTAATCCGACGACGACTCACTGGGGACCGTGTTCACGCAGCAACATAGTCCCTGTCGTAGTCCCTCACGTGGACAAGTCCAGAGCAACCCCTTAGATGCACCAACTCCTGACATCTATTGCATCTCACCGAAGGTTGGATGTGGGTGAAGATGCGGATGTGACAAACTGAGCACAGATATATTGGTCCTGGGTTTACCTCCGTCCCGGCACGGACCAAAAGAATTCGGAGCAGGCATTCCGGGATAAGCTGTTCCCAGCACAGAAAAACGAAACAAATACAAACATATGTACACTGAGGTGGCAGCCGATGGCCGGAACGATGATTTTGTGTTGTCCCTGGTCAATCCGGTACGAAAGAACCCGCTGCCGTGGGATTGTGCCTATTAGTTGTTCTATGGCGCTATCGATAAATCAGATTCTTATGTTTGTGTTTGAATATAATTTTTCTTAAAAATTCCACAAATCAGAATTCATGTATTCTGATTTGTAGAATTTTAAGGAAATTTATTACGGGATAAATATACAAGCCTTTGTTTGTACCAGAATCGTTATTAACCGCTCTAACGAATTCAACTACAAAAAAATTAATTTCTAAAAATCTCTGCAAAATATTCGCTCAATATTTCAGCGAGAGACATCTTCAAGTGATGGTGCCATACTACGTCGTCACCGCATAGATATAAAAAAATCGGAACGTTAACGCTAGTACCATAAACCGTGGGCCTAAGTAATCCATTGACATACCCAATGAACATATCCCACACATATAGCAATAATACCACTTGGTATGGAAAACTACAAAGACAACTTAAAATTGCATAGCTAGAGATATAAGAAGGAGTAGCCCTAGGTCTTGAACAACTGAAAGAGAGGTACCAATCCATTCGACACAATCCATCTATGACAATGACTTACGAAATATCGCTATTATTCTTAGGCAATACATATTAACAATATAAACTCGTTTAAGTGGTAACAATAATGCTCGGATTTCTGTGACTTTCACTACCCTCTAATCTAGGTCGAGTCATCCAATTGTCTGGCCTTAAATTTCAATACTGTGTGAATAAAGTCACTTGACGGTCGTCCACGAACAGAATTTACAAACTAAAGAAGTTGTCAGAAACCCCATAACCGATAATAAAGTATGAAAATAACAGCAGATAGTGCAATAATTGACAACTGACAACAAATATAGTAGACAATCTACAAACAACAAAGCGTAAGAATATGTCTAGCCTAAGCATTATCAGGCGAGACATACCCTAAAATGCTACTTATGCAAATTCTCAACAGAATTTACAAAACTGTCGACTATTGAACAATAGACCGTAATTTTTAAACATATGGTAAACTAATCATAAACTATATCTTCTGTTATAGAAATTTAGAAACCAAGATCTATAGTGTCTTCAGTGGCGACTTGAAGCAGACAGACTAGGGCGGAATTAAGCAAATTGTCATTGTTAGACACCACAATATATGTACGTCAGACATCCACATAGACCTCATCAGGACAATCACAGGAAATCAGCTAATGAAATGAGGCCACAGTTGCTACAACACAATAACCACAGACAGGACAACATTTACCGCAAGGGACATAAACAAAAAGGCTAGCCAATACACATATTGATGTCGCAATAGATACATACTACATATATAATTCATATTTAAGAAAATAATTACACTTGACTACCGACAACAACCACCCACGTAACCTAAACCACTTGAAATCGGAAACAACTGTTGCAGCAGTCAATTGACAAAATTACCGTTTTTGTTTCGGAAATGTGTAGTCAGTGTGCTGCAGGACACTACTTGTGATTACAATAACGTTTCTTTTTGTATTCTTATTTTTTGAAAAAAAATTTCGGCAATACTTTTCCATAGAAGGAAGCCCTTTGAAAAGTGTTCCACAAAGAAAGAACTTTGGAAGGTACTCAATACACAAGAAGACCTTCGAAAGGTCTACAATCGGCAGAAAAACTTTGAAAAGGTTTTCATAGACAAAAAACTTTGGAAATGTCTTCCATAGACGGAAGACATTTAAAATGCCTTCTCTAGACAGAAGACCTGAACAGTCTTCCATAGAACTTTGTAAGGTCTTTTTATAGAACGAAGACCTATGAAAATTCTTTATAAACAGAAGACCTGTGAAATGTCGTCTACAGACTGAAGATAATTTAAAGGTCTTCCATAGAAAGAAGACTTGTGGAAAATGTTCCACAGAGTGAAGACGTTTGAGAGGGCTTCCATACACTAGAGGACCTTTGAAAGGTATTTTATAGGATCGTTGAAAGGTCTTTTAAAAAAAGAAGACCTTTGGGAGGTCTTTGTAACCAGAAGACCTATGAAAATCATTTTATGGACGACAGGTCTTCTAAAGGCAGTTCAAAAGTCTTCCATATAAGGTAGGCCTTTGGAAAATCTTCCATACCATACACAGAAGAACTTTGAATGGTCTTTTATAGACAAAAAAAACATTTTGAGGCAGAACTCCTTTGAATAGTCTTCTAAAGACAGAAGGCCATTGAAAGGTCTTCAATGTCTTTTATAGACAGAAGACCTAAGAAAGGTTTCCTAAAGACAGAAGACAATTAAACGGCAGTTCTGAGAAAAGTTCTCTATGGACAAAAGACAAATGGAAAGTCTTTTATAGATGGAAGACCTTTGAAAGGTCCTCTATAGAGAAAAGAACACTAAATGACCTTCTAAAACAGAAGACCTTTAAAGGGCCTCTTTGGATAGAAGACCAATGAAAAGACTCTTAAAGACCGAAGACTTTTGAAAGGACTTCCATAGACCCAAGATTATTAAAATATCTTCTATAAACAGACGACTTTTAAAATGCATGCTAAAGACAAAAGAGCTTTTAAAGGCTTCTCATAGACAGAAGTCCTCCAAAAGGTCTTCTATAAAGAGAAGACTTCTGGAATGCCTCTGAAAGACTTCTGAAATGTAGGCAGAAGACTTCTAAAGGTTTTCTAAAAACAGAAAATCTTTAAAAAGTCTTCTATAGACAAAGGATCGTTGGAAGGTCTTCTATACACAGAACACCTCAGAAAGGTATTCTATAGACAGTAGGCTTTTATGGATACAAGACATCCGCAATGTCTTCCGCAATCAGAAGGCCTCTGAAAGGTCTCCTGTATGCAGATGGCCTGTGAAAGACATTCTATAGACAGAAGACCCTTGAAAGGTATTCTATAGACATTTAAAAGGTCTTCTGTATACGGAAACCTTTGAAAGACTTTCTGTAAACAGAAGACCTTTTAACGTATTCTATATATAGAAGACCTTGGAAAAATCTTCTATACACATAAGACCTCCGAAGGTTCCTCTGTAGACAGTCGACCTATGAACGGTATTCTGTAGACAGAAGACCTCTGAAAGTTCATCGATACACATAATACCACTGAAAGGTCTTCTATACACTAATGACCTCTGAATAGTCCTCTATAGACAGAAGACCTTTAAATGACCTTCTATAGACAAGGAAGACAAGAAGACAAGAAAGGTCTTCTGTAGACAAAAAAGTCGTATATATATAGAAGACATCTGAAAGATCTTCTATAGGAAGAAGACCTCCGAAAGTTCCTCTGTAGACCTATGAACTGTATTCTATAGACAGAAAGTCTATTTGACTTTTACAAGGAGACAAGGAGACCTCTGAAAGTTCTTCTATGACAGAGAACATCTGAAAAGATTTCTATAGTCAGAAGTCCTTTGAAAGGTATTCTATACACAGAACACTTCTGAAATACATATTTAGTCTACGTTTGAATGTAAAAATCTTTCCGATTGAAATTCGTCGGTATAGCTACACGTTTCGATATAAGCCCCAGAGATCGTTACCTCCCGATTTTCGTAATTCTGGAGATTGTGACGTCAATATCCCACCGAAATGACTGAAATTTTTTATTAAGTCTTCTATGGGGTTATACAATTTTCCAGAAGAGAATTATCAGTATAGGTCCACGTCTTCCTATATCCCCCATAGAAGCGTACCTCTTGATTTTCGGTATTTTAAATGTTTAAGGCACATTATCTTACCGAAATATCGGAAATTCTGTATTTAGTCTTCTTTCCGCAAGAAATTTGTCGGTATAGATCAACGTTGTGATATAGCACCCATAGAACGGTACCTCTCGAATTTCGGTATTTTGAAGGTTAGCGACATTGTGTTTGTCTTCCCTATGCTCGTGAGCATAGGAAAGTATTTACATTGCCCATAGCTGATTTAATGTGAAACGCGATAAATAGTGAGCCTTGGCTATTCAGTGGAATCTGAATTAGTCCAAATAAATTCAAGCTGGCCTTGGAATTTAGAATGTCCGTATTATATCAGTTCTAGCATTTGTTCGCCTCTATGTTTGGTGCGATTATAATGTGGATTGATTTTTGAATATGTTCAAAATATTCTTCATTTACTGGTCAATGCTGGTATGGCTTTATAAGACATTAGATATCCAGCTGATTATAGATATTTAAAACATTTGTTTGTAGTATAAGTATGTGTCCTTTGCACTTGTCAGCTAGTTTGAATTTCCTAATTAACTGTGACCTTTAATCACTTCATAATCCACGTGCAGTAATTTAAATATTCGTTCTTAAAGTAGAAAGATGTGGCAAAAATTAATCCCTTTTGACGCCATGATGCGTCGAGAACGGAGAGAACAACCTGTTGTAGATTAATAAGTAGAATTGAAAACAAGAAATTAAGATGGGTTGGCATTTGTATAGACGATAGGATAACAAAGTATCTTTAACAATTGAGTACAATGGAATGTGAATCGTCATGGGTTTCTTCAATTCTTGTAGACAAACATTACTTTCACTGTGTCCTTATAGAAATCTATTTCAAGTTTTAAGTGCAGTTTAGTCTTGTTCTTGGAGACAACAAGTAAGTGGGTTGTTTTAATTGAAGTGGTTGGTTAATTTATGGTGTCTTCAACGTATATTACTCCACTTTACGCATAATACCATGAAAAGCTATTAGACACTTCGTATTTAATACTCTGTTCGCCATTGTTCTATATTTTTATATAGAATACTACATCAATTTAACCACTATTCAGAAAGGCATTAAGGCTTATTCATCAATATAAATGAAAGAAATTATCCCCGTATTTCTTTTTAATTTTTATTCAATCTACAAAAGTTCTTGAAAAATATTCCCCTTTATAAGAACCCTCCCTTCAAAGTCGAAGAATAAAATGTTAATTTTGTGAAGAAAACAATGGCTCAACCTTTAAGTAACCCCTAATAATATGGTCAGCCATAGTTAATGTCGTGATAAATGCAGGGAGTTGCTTTTTAAAGGACATTTTCCTCAGGACAGAACAAAAAAATTTAATTTATATTTTTTTGGCAATTTTCTGGTAATCTTTTGTTGTCACTAGCCGTTTATCGTAACAAGTGATATCCACAAATTATTCGGTTTTGTTGGGTAATCTAAAGAAGTTCTTTTGTTAATATTTTTACGGTAACAAGTGACATATTCGTATCCTATTTTGTTAGGTATCATAAGATGGTAGATTGTTAGATGTTGGGAAAATCATGTAGTTGCTTTGTTTAATAATCAAGAAAACCTTTTATTAGTTTGAGGATATATTGGAAGTGTTTCATAAATGTTTGGTAAATAGATTTGAAGATGTTACGAACTGGAAATTAAATCTTTTAAAAACAGGTAAAAAAGTAGGATATAAGGCAACAAATTATGATTATACCCTACACCACTATGTGGTAGGGGGTATTATGTGTTAGTGCATTTGTATGTAACATACAAAAGGAAGCGAGATAGACCCATAGTTCCTTCTAGGGATATACATAGAATCACTTTCTGAGTCGATTTATGCATGTCCGTCCGTCCGCCCGTTTGCAACATACAGGTCGCATTTGTTGACCGATTTCGCTGAAAATTGGGGAATACCATTTTTTTAGCCGTCGGAAGATCAAGTTCGAAGATGGGATATATCGGTCCACGTTTTGGTATAGCCCCCATATGACGGTACCCCCCGATTTACGGTATTTTGACGTTTTCAGCTACATTTTCAAACCGATTTGGCTATAATTTGACATCTAGGGTTCTTAAGTGTCAATAAACATATATAACAAAACTTGTGGACATAGGTCCACGTTTTGGTATAGCCCCCATATAACGGTACCCCCCGATTTGCGGTATTTTGACGTTTTTAGCTATATTTTCAGACCGATTTAGCTATAACTTGACATTTAGGGTTCTTAAGTATCAATAAATTTATATAACAAAAGTTGTTGACATAGGTCCACGTTTTGGTATAGCCCCCATATAACGGTACCCCCCAATTTACGGTATTTTGACGTTTTTAGCTACATTTTCAGACCGATGTAGCTATAATTTAACATTTAGGGTTCTTAAGTGTCAATAAACTTATATAACAAAAGTTGTGGACATAGGTCCCCGTTTTGGTATAGCCCCCATATAACGGTGCCCCCCGATTTACGGTTTTTTGATGTATTTAGCTACATTTTCAGACCGATATAGCTAAAATTTGACATTTAGGGTTCTTAAGTGTCAATAAACTTATATAACAAAAGTTGTGGACATAGGTCCACGTTTTGGTATAGCCCCCATATAACGGTACCCTCCGATTTGCGGTATTTTGACGTTTTTAGCTACATTTTCAGACCGATGTAGATATAATTTAACATTTAGAGTTCTTAAGTGTCAATAAACTTATATAACAAAAGTTATGGACATAGGTCCCCGTTTTGGTATAGCCTCCATATAACGGTGCCCCCCGATTTACGGTGTTTTGATGTTTTTAGCTACATTTTCAGACCGATATAGCTATAATTTGACATTTAGGGTTCTTAAGTGTCAATAAACTTATATAACAAAAGTTGTGGACATAGGTCCACGTTTTGGTATAGCCCCCATATAACGGTACCCTCCGATTTGCGGTATTTTGACGTTTTTAGCTACATTTTCAGACCGATGTAGCTATAATTTGACATTTAGGGTTCCTAAATGTCAATAAACTTATATAACAAAAGTTGTGGACATAGGTCCACGTTTCGGTATAGCCCCCATATAACGGTACCCCCCGATTTACGGTATTTTGATAGTTTTAGCTACATTTTCAGACCGATTTAGCTATATTTTTTGATACTTAGGGTTCTTAAGTGCCATAAACTTATATAACAAAACTTGTGGACATAGGTCCACGTTTTGGTATAGCCCCCATATAACGGTACCCCCGATTTGCGGTGTTTTGACGTTTGTAGCTACATTTTCAGACCGATGTAGCTATAATTTGACATTTAAAGTTCTTAAATGTCAATAAACTTATATGACAAAACTTGTGGACGTAGGTCCAGGTTTTGGTATAGCCCCCATATAACGGTTCATTTAAGTTCATGTTTTCGTATAGCCCAGATACCTCCGAACTAGCTGTTAATGACATTTGAAGTTCCCACGTTATGTACCGATTTTCGATATTTTGAAGATTCTAGCTAAATTTTTTAACCGAATTAGGAGTTATTTGAAATTAAAGGCTCCCATCAAAAACTGTCAACATAGGCCCATGTTTTATTATAACCCCTATATAACAGTACCTCCCAATTTCTAGCCCACCAAAAATTGTCAACATACATAGTTAGATATAGGCACCATAAAAAGGGCCTCCCGAATGAAGCATAAATGTACATAAACATTATCTGACATTTTAACGTACCAACTTAAAGTTGGGGACAGGAATGAAAAGTAATTATTCCATTTTAGTTCAGAATATTTTATGGTGGAGGGTATGAAAAGTTCGGCCCGGCCGAACTTAATGCTTTTTTACTTGTTTTATACTATGATTTTCTGGTTGTCCTTACTACATGTCTAATAAGTAGACATCGGATTTTGCATATTTGCATATTTTTTTATTAATAAAGATACGAAAATTCTGTTTGGACCAAAATTCGTTTTGAAGAAAACTGAATGCAATGACAGGCTCATATTTTTTATTTTTTTGCATATTTGCATATTTTGCATATGCACAAAATATGCAAAAAATATGCAAAATATGCAAAAAAAAATATGCAAAATATGCAAAATATGCAACTAATTTTTTTGACGAAAACCGTCAAATTAAATTTGGAAAGTCATCAAAAAGTGTTCTAAATTAAGTTTATTGTCGTTAAACGTCGATTTCTTAACAGATTATTATGTTATTAATTATTATTCCGCCACAGCAATAAATCTGGACTAAAAGACTTAGAAAATTTCCTATAACCCAGCCCTCTTATTACAACATAAGTTGCTTTCTAATACAGAATTGTTCAAAAACTCAATCAGAAATGTCAAAATGTATGTATCCAAATATGTTGACAGTTTCTGCTCGGCCAAATTATTTGACAGAATAACAAATGAGCAAGAAATGAAGGCTAAGAAAATATTGAATATTACATAAAATCGTTCATATTTTATTAAAAACATATAAAAATATATACGGTGCCATCATGAATATTTCCCTCTGAATTTTCCACACGGAAAATAATTTTTAAAAGTCAAATTCTTTTAAAATCAATATTTGTTAAATGTTGAAAACTACTAGATTCGCTTCATTATGGCGTATTCTAGTCGAAGCGACAAAAATATTCCTTTTTTGGGCATAAATACGGAAATAAAAAATTGTGAAATTGGGGAAAGGAAACAAATTCTGCACGGAATTTTTATTCATGATTGCACTGATAACTATATTTTAATACCCTATGGGTATTATGTCTTAGTGAATGAGTTTGCAACATGCAAAATGAAACGAAATTGACCCACAGTTCCTTTTGATGATCTGTATAGATTCGCACTTATCCATCTCGCCATGTCTTTTTGAAAACAAACACAGGTCACATTTATAGACCACTTCGCATAAAAACTGGGGATTTTTTGGCCCTAGGACGATCCCTATTTTGGTAAGAATCGATTCAGATTTGGACATTGCTCCCATATATACAGTACATTCGCTATAATCCCTAGACCACAGGTTTCGGCGATGTCCGAATTATCAAATTGTTCGGATTAACGAATTGTAAGGAAAATAAATCATTTTATATAATTAAATAAAACGTGGTAGTTATATAATACTCTACGTGCTCTAAGTGTTAAAAATAGTGAGATTTTTCTATACGACAATCCGGACATTTTTATTGGCATTGCCCGTATTTGTTCCTTTCCTTACTTTTTACCAATTTACCATGCAACAAGACTCAATTTCCCAAATTACAGACAACGCCAATCAGATTGTGAAAGTAGAGCTAGAAATATGACGTTTTTAAAGTATACATCAGAATGTAAGCAAAACACGGACAAGTGTGAAATTTCATTTTTTTGAAAATTAAGATTCCTTGAAATCTTTGCCTTTTAGGTGTATAGTGCCTTTGGTAACTTTAATGACAATATTGCGGCGAACATTTTTCTTAATATATTTATTTATATCCTAGACAACAAGACTAATGTGTTATATCCTTGTACTCGATAATTTTTTCTAAATGTTTCTGAAACCATTTTTACAGCAACTCCTCCATTAAACAACTGTCCAAATTCGAAACATTTGTAATAATTAGTTCAAATTATCGAGTACACGGTCAGATATAAGTTAATTAATTGTATATTTTCTTTTCGACTGTATTATCAAAATTGTTTTCCTGTAGCAGGAATGAAAAAACTATATTTTTTAGCATTCCAAATGCGTTTCTAGCAGAAATATGTGAGTGGTTTTGCCATGTTAAAGATTTTTCCAAGGGTTTGACTTATTTTACCACTACCACGCTATTGTGTGGTTTTTCTGAGTGATGTCATTTTGCACTAATCATTTGGTGTTTTTCGCATCAATTTTAACTATTTCCCACTTAAATAAAACTTGTTGTTTTTAAAAATTTGAAAACAACAAAACCCGAGATTAAGCTGAAATTATTTTACAACAATAATAAATACACATCTCAACAAAACTGGCAAAAGTGAATCTAAAAATAATGCATTACTTTTCGCCGAGGAGTGAACATTTCCCAATTCTGCATTAAGCGGTTGTATACTTACAATATACATATAAAGTTATGTATTTTTAGTGCATTAAACTAAAACCATGTCATCAATATTAAAGCTGCAGTTAGAGCATTTTTCCAAAGAAACTTTTTGACCACAAATATAGGACTAAACACTATAAAATGTATTAAAATCTAATAGGTGGATATTCAAAACGTATACTTCTAATTATAGTTATATTCCAGAACCTGGAATCGTAAATGGTACTTTAGTACTTTTTCCCATTTTGCGCTAAAAAACGAACCCTTTTTCCAAAAACTAGAAAAATTGCGCTTTTATCTAAAGAAAAATAGCGATGACTAACTCTAGCTCCTTTTTTTTGCTAGACAATTTTGGCCGATTAGACTATCACCATATTTGGACATGTTGATTTTGACATTTCTGATTGAGTTTTTGAAATTTTTCCATTATCTATATTTGTATAGAAGGCAAATTATGTTGTAATATGAATGCTGGGTTATTTGACATTTTCTCACCTTGTGAAAACTGATTTAAGTCTTGTTAGTCTAGATTTATTGCTGTGGCGGAATATCTGGAGAGTCTCAATAACATAATAATCTGCAAAAAACTATGTTAAACGTCAAAAAACTTAATTTAGAATGCTTTTTTGATGATTTTCTAAATTTAATTGACGATTTTTGTCAAAAAAACACTTGCATATTTAGCATATTTTTTGCATATATTTTGCATATTTTTTGCATATATTTTGCATATTTTTTGCATATTTTTTGCATATTTTTGATATGACCCCAAATATCGAAAAATTGACCCTCAAAACGGCTAGATCCAAAATTTGAGTCCAATCGGATAAGAAATAAAAAACATGCTAAAATCCGATGTCTACTAATAAGTGACAATCCCGAATAATCCCAATTATGTTAGGTGTAATATAAAGAATATTCCTTATTGTTTGTATTTCTTTGTTATATTGTTGGGAAAGTCATGTAGACCCTTTTTTATATGAACTCAAAATACTTTTTTGTAAATTTGGTATTATTGTTAAAGTATTGCTTGGTTAGTGAAATGTATGATCTACCATAAGACTAGGACATTTTTTATGCTGACGAGGGTATGTATATAAACTTTCATACGGGCAAAATGTGCCTCATCGTAATTATGGTTTTAGACCCCAAGTATGTTTGGACGAAATCCGTTTCAAACAAATTGGAGTCGATTTAGCAATGTCCGACCGTTTGTCTGTCTGACTGGCTGGTGCGCACAATAACTCTCGAACATATGAACCGATTTTGTCTAAAATTGGCTTTCGTAGTATTTTATTCCAACTTAGTTTAAGTTCGAAGATGGGCCAAATCGGTCCACTTGTTCCTGTACCTCCTCTTGAAGAGAGTAACCGATTTGGCCCATACTTTGAACATCGTGAAATTTCTACCAGGCTTAGATGAGGTTCCAATATGAACTCAATCGGTCCACTTCTTCGGGTACCTCCCACACAAAAGCTCGGAAAAGTTCAGTTTAGGACCTGTTCTCGAATCGCTTTGATTTTTGTTGTAACAACTTGTATTCACCGCCCCCCATACGAAGGTAAAATTTTCATCAGGGCAAGTCCATACTTCATGAGAAAATAGCCTGAAAAGTGCGAGTGTAGTGGTTTGAGCGCAAGACAAATAAATACATTCTGAGAAAATAGCCCGAAAGTTTTACCAAGGAGCTGGACGAATATTAGTTTCAGTTCGAATATTGACAAAATTTTAAAAATATCACTATACCCTTTTAGTGGAACACTTTCTTGAACAGGGTATCCCATTTGGTACAAACTTGGAATCTTCTAATATTTTGTCCAAATTTAGTTTAACTTCTAAAATGGTCTGGAAATAAATGTGCCAAATTATATCAAAATCGGTTAAGATCTGGATATAGCTCCGATTTATATTTTACATATTCACAGTGGTGTAGGGTATTATATAGTCGGCCCCGCCCGACTTTGATCCGTTCCTTACTGGTTTTTTTAATTTTTATTCAATCTTCAAAAGTCCTTGAAAAATCCTCCTCTTTATAAGAACCCTCCCTTCAAAGTCGAAGAATAAAATGTTAATTTTGTTATGGAAACAATTGCTCAATGTGGAAGTAAACCCCTAATAATATGGTCAGCCATACTTAATTTCTTGATTAGGGAGTTTCTATTAAAAGGACATTTCTTCAGTGTAAAATAAAAAGGTAATTTATATATTTGGACAATTTTCTAGTAATCTTTTGTTGTCACTTTGTTAACTGTTTCCTAGTAACAAGTGACATCCACAATTCATCCAGTTTTTTTTTTTTTTTTTTGAGTAATCTAAAGAAGTTTTTTGTTAGCATTTTTACGGCAACACTGTTTTATTGGGTAGCATAAAGAAGTTACTTTATTGTCAGATTTCTTGGTTAGATGGTGGGAAAAACGTGTAGTTGCTTTGTTAAAGAATCTAGAAATTCTGTTATTAGTTTTGAAGAGAGTTTGGAAGTGTTTCATAAATGTTTGGTAAATAGATTGGGAGATGTTACGAATTGATTTGGTTTTTTTATCCTTTTGTTTTCTTTGTAACAACTACTGAATTAAAGAATGGTGTTAAAGGTAGGATACAAGGCAAGAATTTATGATTTTTATGATATGATTTTCGGGTTATCCTTACTCTATTTATATCAAGTGACAATACCAAAAAATTCCAAATAAATAAGGTCCTTTATTGTTTGTGTTTATTTTTCTTATAAGGTGGGAAAGTCATGTAGACTGTTTTTGAAATCAATTCAAAATTACTCTTGTAAATTTGGTGTTATTGTTAAAGTATTGCTTGGTTGGTGAAATGTATGATTTACCACAATACAAGGACATTCTTTAAAGTAACTAAAAATACAATTTATGATGTTTAAATTAAATTTCTGGTAAATTATTTTGTTAGCTTATTTATATTAATAAGTGATATCTCACATTATCCTGTTTGTTAGGTAACATTATGAGGATATATTATTGTTTAACTTCATTGTTGTTTTTCTGTTAGCCATTCAGAAAATTATTTATTTTTTTTCGTTAGCATAAATGCTGGGGTATACAAAATGTCCTTGTGTTGTGGCAAATCATACCCAGCAAAAAGTTTGCATCCGTGGATGCAGTTGAATCAGTACAAGTGTACATTACATTTGCCGTTGGAGTACATCTTTTCCTATGAATTTTACAATGGAGCGCGTAGCTAGGATGCACTCGATTTTGCTTCCACAGCACACAGCTGGGATGCACTCCGTTTTCGATTCAAATCACAGCTTTTGATGTAGTGTTGTGGATTGAATTGAAATGCATTCTACGGATTGTGTTTTTAATCAATCTAAAGATGCAGTACAAATGAAGCTATTGCGAAATATCTCTGTATAAATAAAATTATTTTTTTATTTGTATAAAACAAGAATATTAAGAACTTTATTATATAAACACATACAAATTTTCCGTTAAATTTAATCGTGCTCTGCATTTAGTTTGTATTGCTTTATTTTTTAAACAAATTCTTAGAATGTTACACACTCTTTTTTATACCCTCAGCCTTTAGGCTATGAAGGGTATATACACTTTCATACGGGCAAAATGTGCTTCATCGAAATAATGTTTTTAGACCCCAAGTACGTTTGGACCAAATGTGTTTCAGACAATTTGGAGTCGATTGAGCAATGTCCGTCCGTCTGTCTGTCTGGCTGGCTGGAGCGCACGATAACTCTCGAACGGATACACCAATTCGGTTCAAATTTCGGTTTTCGTAATATTTTACCCAAACTTAGTTTAAGTTCGAAGATGGGCTATATCGGTCCACTCCTTCCGGTACCTCCCCCACAAAAGTTCGAAAATGTTCGGAAAATTTGTGCACACGATAACTCTTGAAGGGAGCAACCGATTTGGTTCATACTTTGCCCATCGTGAAATGTGTACCAGACTTAAATTAGGTTTCAATATGGACACAAAATTTCGGAACAGTTCAGTTTAGGACCATCTCTCGAATCGCTTTGATTTTTGTTTTAGCAACTTGTATTCACTGCCCTCCATACGATGGTACAAGTTTCATCAGGGGCAAGTCCATACTTGCTGAGAAAATAGCCTGAAAGGTGCAGAAAACCCCTATGACACCGTGTGTAGTGGTTGGAGCGTAAGATAACTCTCGAACGGATCTGCCGATTCGGTTCAAAATTTGGCCTTAGTAATATTTTGTCCAAACATAGTTTAAGTTTGGAGATAAGCCATATCGGTCCACTCCTTCAGGTACCTCCCCCACAAAAGTTCAAAAATGTTCGGAAAAATTGTTCGTACGGTAACTCTTGAAGGGAGTGGCCGAATTGGTCTATACTTTACACATCTTAATATATCTACCAGATATAGATCAGGTTCAAATATAGACTATATTTGTCCACTCCATCCGGCACCTCCCACACAAAATTTCGGATAAGTTCACTTTAAGACCTGATATCGAATCACTTTGATTTTTGTTGAAATAACTTGCATTCGCTGCCTCAATTACGATGGTAAAAGTTTTTTTAGTCCATACTTCTTGAGCAAACAGCCCGAAGAGTGTAAAAACCCCCAATGGCACCATATGTTGTGGCTGGAGATCCACTTCCATAACGGTCAATGTCGATCCAGTCCTTTTAGTATCTCCTCCGCAAACCTTTTGATCTTTAATCCTAATCAACATATTTGTCGGTTCAAAGTCCAAAATTTTTAAAACCCACTATAAACATACGTTTTGTTGGCACAAATTGTTTCAATACACACAGGCTGAGGGTATATCTCTGTCGGCCAAGCCGACTGATACTTTTTACTTGTTATATTTGAAAAAAAAACTGCGACGTCTTTTGTATAGATCAACTAATTGGCTTGTGCCAGTAGGGATCTTTAAGCGAGTGCTTCTAAAATGTACCGAACGGAGTACATTTTTGTGCGGACGGCATTCAAAAATGTTGTGAAATAATAACTCTGCATTGCACTACTTCCAATCTTTTTTGCTGGGCACGTTTCACTAACCAAGCAATACTTTAACAATACTTTAACCAAATTAAAAAAAAAAAGTATTTTGAGTTTATATAAAAATGGGTCTACATGACTTTCCCCCAATATAACAAAGAAATACAAACAATAAGGGATCTTCCTTATATTACACCTAACATAATTGGGATTATTCGGGGTTGTCACTTTTTAGAAATATAGTAAGGATAACCAGAAAATCATATCACCAAAATCATAATTGTTGCCCCATATCTTACCCTTAAATTTGTTATTCAATCTGGCTATTTATAAATGAGCACTTGATTTTTTTTAGATTTCAATTCCAATTAGTAAAATCTCTAACTAATAAAAGATTTTCTCGATTATTAAACAAAGCAACTACATGAGATTCCCACAAACAAAGCAACTACATGAGTTTTCCCACCAAGAAATGGAACAATAAAGTGTATTCTTTTGATACCTAACAAAATAGGATATGTCACTTGTTACCGTAAAAATGTTAACAAAAGAACTTCTTTAGATTAACCAACAAAACGGGATAATTTGTGGATGTCACTTGTTACGAGAAACGGCTAGTGACAACAATAGATTACCAGAAAATTGTCCAAAAAATATAAATTAAATTTTTTTGTTCTCTCCTGAGGAAAATGTCCTTTAAAAAGTAACTCCCTTCATTTATCACGAAATTAAGTATGGCTGACCATATTGTTAGGGGTTACTTAAAGGTTGAGCCATTGTTTTCTTCACAAAATTAACATTTTATTCATCGGTTTTGAAGGGAGGTTCTTATAAAGGGGAAGATTTGTCAAGAACGTTTGTAGATTAAATAAAAATTAAAAAGAAATACGGGGATGATTTCTTTCATTTATATTGATGAATAAGCATTAATGCCTTTCAGAATAGTGGTTAATTTGATGTAGTTTTCTATATAAAAATATAAAACAATAGCGAACAGAGTGGTAAATAAAATAGCTTTTCATGATATTATTATCAATAAAGCGGAGTAATATACGTTTTTCTTTAAATGTATTTTTCCTAAAAAATCCAGAAAAATACTTTGAAACTAAAGAATATTCTTGATACCAAAAATGGTTTTAAACAATATACCAAAATTAAATTCCTATGAATAGAAAATACATGTAACTTTACATTTATTGGCATTCGAAACCATCACAATTGTCAAGATACAATTTCAAAAAGCCCTATATTTATTTGGCGTATTCATACTTCCCAAAACAAGTTAACAAAATTTTAAAACCCCCTAAATAAAACTTGTTCGGGAAAACTGATTTCGGTGGGGTAATCGGCATTCGATCTTTCCTTATATAAAAGTCCTAATATCTGCATGTAGTTTTGTCTCAGGCTCAAATATATCTACAAGATGTAATTATTATACATTATCATTGCCATTTACAAAAATTCTATGTATTTTCTGCTTATTCGGTAATGATACATTATTTGAAACAATTTTTACATAAAATATGCATTAAGAGTCATCATGGTAGAATTGTACGGTATCAGTACTACGAATCCCAACATCCTTCTTAATGGTTTTGAAGGACATGAAAAATAAATTAGAATCACTAAATAGCTCTTCAAAAACTATTTGGTTTCAATACAA
>NW_027411977.1:234715137-234861207 GCF_047663935.1 Musca autumnalis
CGTTCAATATATCATGCATACCATTTTATTGACATTTTTAATTAATGGGGAGAATTACCGGATGTTGTGGACCGGTATTGTATGATATATAGACGAAGGCCTAATTTTGGACCATATCAGTTGATCAGTTCGAGAGTTATCGTGCTCTCCTGCTACTACATATTTTGCTATAGGGCTTTCTTTCGGACTGTTTCATCAAGAAGTAAGGACTTGCCCCTACAAAAACTTTCTCCGTCGTGATTGAAGCAGCGAATGCAAGTTGCTCCAACAAAATCAAAGTGTTTCGTGAGCAGGTCTTAAAGTGAACTTATCCGAAATTTTGTGTGGGAGGTACCGGATGGATTGGACAAATTTAGTCCATATTTGAACCTGATCTATATCTGGTAGATATATTAGGATGTGTAAGGTATGAACCAATTCGGCCACTACCTTCAAGAGTTACCGTACGAACAATTTTTCCGAACATTTTTGATTTTTTGTGGGGGAGGTGTGTGAAGGTGCACACCGATGTGGCTTATCTTCGAACTTAAACTATGTTTGGACAAAATATTACGAAAGCCAAGTTTAAGACGGAACCGGTTGATCTGTTCGAGAGTTATCTACCACTACACACGGTGTCATAGGGGTTTTTCAAACTTTCAGGCTAATTTCTCAGGAAGTATGGACTTGCCCCTGATGAAACTTGCACCATCGTATGGGGGGCGGTGAACACAAGTTGTTACAACAAAAATCAAAGCGATTAGTAAGCTGGTCATATACTGAACTTTTCCGAAATTTTGTGTGGAAGGTACCGGAAAGAGTGAACCGATTGAGTCCATATTGGAACCTCATCTAAATCTGGGAGAAATTTCACGATGTGGTAAAGTATGGGCCAAATCGGGAGGTACCGGAAGGTGTGGACCAATGTGGCCCATCTTCGAACTTAAACTAAGTTTGGATAAAATATTACTAACAACAAGTTTTGGACCAAATCGATTCTTCTGTTCGAGAGTTGTCGTGCGCACCAGCCAGGCAGAGAGACAGACGGACGGACATTGCTAAATTGACTCCAACTTCTCTGAAACGGATTTCGTCCAAACATACTTGGGGTCTAAAACCATAATTTCGATGAGGCACATTTTGCCCGTATGAATGTGTATATACCCTCGTTAGCATAAATGCTGGAGGTATAACAAGTAAGAACGGCGTTAAGTTCAGCCGGGCCGAACTTGTTATACCCTCCACATGAGTTGTATTGGAACAATTAGTATCCTTTCGTTTATGAAGAAGACTAAATACTAAATTCTATCAATTTCGGGAGGAACCACTCTATGGGGTCGATATATACCTACAAATTTGTGGCGGAAAGTTGTTAAACTTAAAGAAACTAAATACCAAATTTCCGATATTTCGGTAAGATAATGTGACTAAAACCTTCAAAATACCGAAAATCGAGAGGTACACTTCTATCCCCCATAGGAAGACGGGTCCTATACTGACAATTCTCTTCTGGAATATTTTATAACCCCATGGAAGACTTAATAACAAATTTCAGTCTTTAGGTGGGATATTGACCGACAGATATATACCGACAGATTAGAGGGAAAGTTGAATACCCCCAACCAAGACTAAATGCAAAATTTCGGACTTTTGATGGATAATTGTGGCCACATCCTTCAAAATACCGAAAATCTGGAGGTACCGTTCTATGGGTGCTATATTAAGGCGTGGATATGTACCGACAAATTTATGGGCGAACGTTTTATACCCCCAACGAAGACTTAATATCAAATTTCAGCTATTTCGCAGGAGTATTGAGGTCACAATCTCCAAAATATCAAAAATTGGGAGGCGCCTTTCTATAGGGGGTATATAAAGGCGTGGGCCTATACCAACGAGTTTCATACGGAATGTTTTGTACCTCAAATGAAGACTAACTTCCAAATTTTAGTCATTTCCGTGGATTATTGTGGCCATGACCTTCAATATAACGAAAATCGGGAGGTACCGTTCTATGGGGTCTATATGAAGGCGTGGACCTATAGAAACAAAATTCTTGGGTAAAGTTGTTTACCTTCAACGAAGACTAAATACCAAATTTCAGCCATTTCGGTGGGATAATGAAGCTAAAACCTATCAAAATACCGAAAATCGGGAGGTACCGTTCTATGGGGGCTGTATCAAAACGTGGACCGATATTGCCCATTTGAAATACATATAAAATTCTATACCAAATCACAAAGCTCTATCTTAAAAATTGCGAGCTGTATCTTGATTTCAACAGACGGACGGACACGGTTATATCGACTTAGAATTTTACTCTGATCAAGAATATACATACACAGAAAAAAGTTTTAGCCATTTGATAAACAAATTCAAAGATTCAATCAACAATTTTTCGATTTTCCGGCAATAAAAAATTGTCATATTGACAAAATTCGATAAAATTATTTGATCACAAAGTTAAAATACAACTAATAAAATATTTCACATATTCACAAAAATATTTATCAAAATATTCCACATTGTGCTTGATAAAACAAAATATTTTCTTAATGAAAAAAATTTTTGAATACATATGTTTCAATCGATAAAAGAATGTTCATATTTTCAATAGTTTTGTTGTTTTTTTATTAAATACAACCCCAACTGCCAAATTTGGTCGAGAATTGTTCGATATTGATTTTAAATTAGATTAAAACTATTAATAAGTTATTACGGAAAGTGTATATGTCATTTTAACAAATAAAATTAAATAATGCATTACTGAACTTCAATGCATTTGGTGCGGAAACTTTTTTCGCGATAGAGAAAAATTATACCGTATTTCATAGTAGTTTTTCGAGCTCTACGCGGCTATGCGGTGGTAGTTCTGATATCTGCAAAAATTGCAAAAAAAAAGTTATAACCCTAATGTTTATTGGTAGCTATTCTAACAACCACTGAATGCTGATATCGATAAATATTTTAGTCAATATGTGAAATATTTTATCAATTGTATTTTTACTTTGTATCAAATAATTTTTATCGAATTTCGTCAATATGAAAATTTTTTTATCGCCAATTTTTTTTCTGTGTACCTAATAGCGTCTTCGATGATTATTTCAATGTGTTACAAACGGAATAACAAATTTAATTATACCCTGCATAATATGGTGGAGGGTATAAAAAACAGAAAATAGACCTAAAAATTATAAATAGTATTTTTGTCTTATCCTCAAAAAAATCATTATATTGTGACAAAGCATTCATGAAATACTTCAACAATAATTCGAAATATATAAAAAGTATTTTGTATTTATTAACAAAGTGTGTACATGACTTTCCCAGCACCATATTATAAAAGTGTAAAGGATCTTTTTTACATTACCCAACACAATTAGTATTATTTGGGATTGTCACTTGTTAGAAGGACAGTAAGGATAATCAGAAAATCCTATTGTAAAAATATAAATTGTTGCCAACCTTTAGATTTACATTTTTTTTAATTCTGTACTTGTTTTCTTTGTTCACGATCATATCCGAGTCAATTTGTAGCATCTCCAAATCTATTTACCAAACATATTTATACAACATTTCCAAAATATTCTCAAACTAATAAAAGATTTTTCTCGACTTTTGAACAAAGCAACTACATGATTTTCCCACCATCTAACCAAGAAATCTTACAATAAAGTGTATTCTTTACGTTACCTAACAAAACAGGATAATTTGGAGATGTCACTTGTTACCAAAAAATTCCAACAAAGGATCTTTTTTTGATTACACAACAAAAAAGGATAATTTGGAGATGTCACTTGTTACCAGAAAATTGCTAACAAAGTGACAACAAAAGATTAACAGAAAAATGTCGATCAAATTAACAATTACGTGTTTGTTTTGTCCTAAGAAAATGTCCTTTGAAAAGTAACTCCCTTAATTTATCAAGAAATTAAGTATGGCTAACCGTGTTATTAGGAGTTACTGAGAGGTTGAGCCATTGTTTTCTTCACAAAATTAACGTTTTATTATTCGTTTTGGAACGGAGAGAGTGTTATTGAGAAGGGGAGGATTATTTTTCAGAAACTTTTATAGATTTAATACAAATTGGAAAATAGGGTTGTTCTCTTCCATTTATATTGGTGAATAAGCCTTAATAACACTTTGAATGGTGATCATTTCCAAATAGTTTTTTTTCTATAGAAAGACATAAAACAATGGCAAATTGAATTGAAGTGCTCAATATGATTTTTTCCATAGTTTTAAATAAAATTCCAAGTGTGATAATACGTGGAAATTGTTGATTTTTTTTTCGAAAAGATATGTATATGTGAGATTTGCGATATCTAAGTACATACTTTTCTTAAACCCTAACCGAATGTAAATAGTTAGTCGTATTCTCGTACAAGACTACTCTGAGGCAAACATCCAATTACACTGTGCAACAAAATGGATGTCAAAGTCTGGGACACGGAAAATTACTCTTGGGGAAGAAAGGCCTAGGTGAGTATATTAAGAACCCCGAAGGACAGATCCGCCGTGAGTCAAACTTCCGCGTTATAGCGTGATGAAGTTTTTGCTAGAGACCTTGTAAGCCGTCAGGAATTAGCGTTATATCTTTGTTCACAGTTGCTTTAGCTTATTTTTGAGATGATATGTCTGCAGTCAAATTGAATGAGAATTAATTTCGTAGAGCACTTTGACCTTCTAACTCGCTTCCTTCAATGTCCTTTTCGTCCTTCATTGAAGGAAGCGAAATAGAAGGTCGAAGTGCTCTACGAAAATAATCCTCATTCGATTTGATATCATCTCAAAAATATGCTAAAACAACAGTGAACAAAAATATACGCTAATTTCTGATGCCTTACTGAGTCTCTAGTAAAAACTTCATCACGCCATAACGCGGAATTCGACTCACGGCGGATCTGTCCTTTGGGATTTTTAATATACTCACCAAGCGCTTTCATCTCCAAAAGAAATTATCTCTGCCCCAAAATGTGTGTGTGAGCAAATATAAGTTCTCCTTTAAGTGGATAATTTATGGCGACTTCAAGGTTTAATGGAAGGACACAATTTGTTATTTGCTTGGATTTTAATGTTATTGTTTAACGTAAAAGCCGGCCATTATTTGAAATATTTAAAGTAGGGATCTATTCCAATGCAATTTCCATGTCCTTTAAATTGATTTTCATTTAATAGAAGGATAATTGATATTTATTATCTTACATCTTATAATGATATGCAAAATAATTTTAGGAATACACAAAGAGGACATAGAGGAAAATAAATCATTGTTGTTCTTGCCTCAACCGATATCAAAGGTCTTTGATGAAGTGTCCTCCATTCTTTATGATATTAACGTTAGTTTTTAGAAACCCGCCTTCCTATTTTCATATTCTCAAAGTTATTTTTACTAGTAATTATCCTTTATTTGTAACAATTTACATAAGATATGCATTGAGAGTGACTACGGTTCTTGACAATTATGTACTTACATATGTACCACTCTCAACTACCCTACTTGAAGATTTTGAAGGACATGAAAAATTAATTTAAATAACTAAGTGTCAGTGCTCTGAAAAATGTCATCAAAATGTTGTGAGGATTCATTACAAGTGTCTCATATAATTATGAAATGTCGGCAATGAAAAAAACCCCTTAAAGACACCATTAATCATTCAACCACTTAAAATAATACAATACTACCCAATTACTTAGTTTCTGTAGATTAATCTGAATTTGAATTTTTTTTGTAAGAAAATATTGACAAATATTGACTGCAGCAGCGAACTTCAAGGATAAATATGTCGCATTTAACTCATGGCGATTCAAATTCATTATTGACTATTGATATGGCAGACGTCACTAAGTTATCCTTTATATTTGCATTCGTCTATGCAAGTGTTTTTTTAATCCCTCTCGTACCATTTTGTTTTCAATTTTACTAATCTAGTTTAAAATTGTTTATTATCACAGCACTAGGCACACCATGGCGTCAAAAAGGATTAATTTTTGCCACATCTTTCTAGTTTAAGGACGAATACTTAAATTGCTGCAAGCAGATAATGAAGTGATTAAAGGTCACAGTAATTTAGGAAATTCAAACTAGGCGACAAGTGCAAAGGACAAATAATTATATTACAAACAAATTTTTATAATAAGTTTTGTACCTGATGATAAGTACCAGTGATCAGTATAGGAGACGATGACGAAAGCAACATGTATGGTAGAAATGTAAGTGAAAGGTGAGACAGTAAGTATGTATATTACAACAAAGACCATAGAAAAGTTGGAATGAAAATTGGATTGCAAAAACAAGTCAGTAAAATTATTGATTGGCGCCAGGACCACATTTGATATATGAGAATAGAGACCGATTGTTTTGTACTATAGAGAGAAGCACTCTTGCAAAATGACATCCCCGTTTTGTTTAGTATTAAGGGGTTATCACTAGTTGTGCTGGCCAAAAAACTCAATTTTCATATTTTTTTCCTGAGAAAACTACCAATATTTTTAGGTAAATCTTTTATTCCTATGAAAGAGCACATCTTCAACTACCTTTGGAATTTTTTTGTTGAAAAATATTGAACAGTTTTGTGGTAAATGACTACCTGCAAAACCCATTATTTTGTAAAAGCGTTTTGCGGTGTCAACGCTTGCTCGAAAACGAATGGGCCGATCTTCATATATTTTGGTGCGCGTTTTAAGAACCTAATAGTCTGTCTTTAATCGAGACAGAATTTTCAAAAAAATTCAAAATTTCGATTTTAACGAAAAAATTAAAAAAAAAATTCTCTCTCGCTTAAAGACAAGATTTTTATGTATTTAATAAGCTCGCCAAAATATACGAAGATCGGTCTATCCGTTTTCGAGCTTTCATTGACACCGACTTCAAAAATGGCATTTCCAGAAAAGCGCATTTTAAGTTTTTATTTCAGTTTACGTGAATAAAAAATGTATTTTTGGTAAAATTACAAGGAGTCATCTATTCCTGGTCCATACAGGAGCTCTTCCGTCGACGATGCAGCTTGTAAAATAAAAATTTGGTGTTGCCTTCGCAACATTCTTCCTTCACGAGTGCACTCGCCCGCACTTCTCTCTGCCAGTGCAATTCGTGCTTGGTCGATTTTTTTAACATATTCGTGTGCGTTTTGGCCACAGCTCACTCCGATCGAGCTCAAATAAATAACAATGATTTTTGTACCTTCGTTAAAAAGACCAATCGCAATGTACTTACTTACTTACTTAGCCGGCCCAGATCTCCAATTTTCTCTATTTGTTGCTTCGCCATGTCGGTTTGCGCAAGTACCCAGGCTTCGGAGGCATACATCAGCGCGGGTAGTATAAGTGTTTTGTAGAGTGTTAATTTTGTTTGACGAGATGTGGCTTTGTTTTTAAGATTTTGCCTTTTTAGGGGCGAAGGCCATTATTTTGTGAGATTTTAATTAATTTAATTAATCGAGCTTCATGACCTAAGGAGATTAGATTGTTTTTAAACTGCTTACTTAAACCAAAGTAGCATCTGTTGGCCAATACAATTCTTCTTTTTATTTCACAACTGATGTCGTTTGTTGTGTTTACGGAGGTGCCGAGGTAGACGAAGTCTTTTACTACCTCAATATTATAGGAACCAACTTCCACAGTCGGTCCGAGCTCAATGGACGCATTGCGCGTCGACACCATCAACTTGGTCTTCTCACCGTTTTCCGCCAGACCCACTTTAGCAGATTCTCCTTCGACCTACATAAAGGTATCAGTTACTTCTTTTACTCCCTTCTTGTGGACTGGGCACAATATACTCAGGTTCCAATCATCGGGTACTCGTTCTTACTGCCAGATGGTGCTAACTAGCAGATGAATACACCTTATCAGCGTGTCGCACCCGGTTTTGAACAGCTCGGCTGGTAAGCAATGGGCACCTGCTGCCTTATTATTCTTCAGCCGATTTATTGCTGTCTTTACCCCATCTTGGCTGGGCGGTATACATTCAATACCATCTTCTGGGATTGGTTCTGTGGTATCTTCATCGTCTTCGCTGGTATTGGATACCAACAGTTTTGAAAAATTTTCTTTCCATATCCTTAGCACTCTATCTGTATCAGTTACCCAATTACCTTGCTGGTCTCTACAGGAGGATGTGCCTGTACCAAAGTCATCAGTTTGATGCTTGATTCTTTGGTAGAGTTTTCGGACTTCATTCTGGTTCCTGTACATCTCGATTTTTTCATACTCCCGCTTTTCCATCTCCCTCTTTTTCCTGCGGAAAAGACGTTTCTCATATCTCCTTTTCTCCCGATATCTCTCTCGTGCGCTACGCGTTGCTACGGATTGTAAAGTAGCCCTATATGCCGCATTTTTCTCTTCGGTAGCAGCGCGACACTCCTGATCATATCATGGATTTCTTGGTGAAGGTCTCTGGTATCCAAGTATGGATTTGCGGCTGTTTGCATGGAGTGGGCAATACTTTGCCATTGCGCTGATATGTTATCGGGATGAGGAGTGCTTTGCTTTTGGCATTAAAATCGCCTAGTATAATTTTAATGTTATGGGCAGGACAACGGTCATATGTTTCTTCTAAGCGCTCATAAAATATATCTTTGGTCAGTTCGTCCTTGTCTTCAGTGAGAGCATGAGCGCAAATAAAGCTGATGTTGAAGAATTTTGCTTTTATTCGAATTGTTGCAAGTATTTCATTCACTGGTGTGAAGCTGGAGACCAGGTGTTTTAACATCCGACCAACTACAAATCCGCAACCAATCGCAATGTAAGCTGCTAAATTTACAACGAGTGCTCCACTTGAAAGGGTTTTGGGGCAAATTTTCCAAGTAAGTTGATTGAAGCTTTCGTTGCTATTTTGATTGAAACCGCCGACGCATCTTTCGAGTAAAAACTCTTTACATAGATAGTTGTATATAGGTATAATAGCATCCAAAACATTTGAAGGAAGTGGTCTGTAATCGTGTATGAAATCCTCTTTTCTTGCCCGAGCCCGTTGATATGAACACCACGAGTCTTCACCGGTTGGACATCTCTCGTGACGTGGCTATGTATCGCTTGAACTGTAATGATCAAATGTCGGCCATATTGCCTCATGCATATCGTGAATTGAATTCGAATTGCGTCGAATCGCAAGTCCATAGTAGACAGTGAGCTTGTCAATCACTTTTCCTGTCAACATTTCTTTGCCTCCAAGCTTTTTGTTACTTTCAACTAAACTTCGAAGGCGGGACCCCATACGATTTTGGACGTGTGCGATACATTCTTTATGACTTCTACCTCGCCATATGGATTAGAATTTAATAGGCCTGTGTACATCTTCAAGTCTCATTCATAGGTTCAAAGTGAATTCATTTCAGGAAATTCCCAACAGGCAGCCATTGTACATTAAAATTATGTAAAAAGAAGTGGTATAATAAACCAATAAAGTACGCCTAAACACACAAATCACTACGGGTTCTCCACTTTGATAGGTCATATCTCAGCCAATTTTGCTCCGATCGACTTGACAATTTTTCGACTACAAGTACTTCAAAATATGCCAATAGTTTTTTTCGAATTTTTAAAATTGACAAGCAGCGATAACCCCTTAAATCAAACCCAGACTAATCTTTATGGTATGTACTACAAATTTAAGGGTTTTGTAAAATCAACTCCTTCCAAAGAAATGTTCTTTCCGCCCGGAAGAACAGAATGTTAACTTAGGGTAAACCCTAAAAATTCCTTATTTCGTTATTTGTATGGCTGACCACAAACAAAAATCACTTAAAGAATTTGTTATTAGATTAGCCTATATTCAAAGATCCATTAAAATTCCAACCTTATATTTTGTTTGGTATTAACACTTGTTTATCAAAAGGTGGCTACCTAGCGAAATCAACCCTCTGCAGTTTCTTCAAACTTGGTTGTCTATTTTCTAAAATGTTTCTTCTATAAACCTCCGCTTTTTAATAATGCTCCCTCCGAAATTTTCAAATAAAACGCCAGAGTTTCAATAACAATAGATTTCAGTAAGAAATTCCTTATAACATGGCTGACCATGTTATTAGGGGTTACTTTTGGAATTTCTTTGTGATAAATAGAGGGACCTGTGATAAAGGGATTTTTCGGTGGACAAAACAATCCCCTTGTTGCATAACATAGGGAAGATCCTTTATTGTTTGACTTATTGGTAAGATATAGTGGGAAAGTCATGTTGTTTCATTGTTAAATTATGCTGAGAAAATCTTTTATTGGTTTAGGATTATTGTAAAGGTTATAACGATTTAGTCAATCGTCTTTATAAAAGTTAGGAAAGATGATCGTCCTTAATCCTGGCCAATATTACTGGACTTTGTTTCATGAGTTTCTCCCGTTTACAAAAACTAACTTAAATAATTATGTTGTGTGTTGTCTTAAGCGGCCTAGAGCACGAGGAAAATAATTTTTCAGTATTTGATGCGTTTTATACCCTCAGCATTTATGCTAACGAGGGTATATACACTTTCATACGGGCAAAATGTGGCTCATCGAAATAATGGTTTTAGACCCCAAGTATGTTTGGACGAAATGTGTTTTAGACAATTTGGAGTCGATTGAGCAATGTCCGTCCCTCTGTCTGTCTGTCTGTCTCTCTGTCTGGCTGGCTGGAGCGCACGATAACTTTCGATGCAAAATTTGGCTTTCGTAATATTTTGTCCAAACATAGTTTAAGTTCGAAAATGAGTTATATCGGTCCACTCCTTCTGGTACCTCCCCCACAAAATTTCGAAAATGTTCGGAAATTTTGTACGTACGATAACTCTTGTAGGGAGTAACCGATTTGGTCCATACTTTTCAAATCGTGAAATGTCTACCAGACTTAGATGAGGTTTCAATATGGACTCGATCGGTCCACTCCTTCGGGTACCTCCCACACAAAATTTGGGATAAGTTCAGTTTAGGACCTGCTCTCGAATCGCTTTGATTTTTGTTTCAGCAACATGTATTCATTGCCCCCCATACGACGGTACAAGTTTCATCAGGGGCAAGTCCATACTTCCTGAGAAAATAGCCTGAAAGTTGCAAAAAACTCCTATGACACCGTGTGAGGTGTTTGGAGCACAAGATAACTCTCGAACGGATCCGCCGATTCGGTCCAAAATTTGGTCTTAGTAATATTTTGACCAAACATAGTGTAAGTTCGAAGATAGACCATATCGGTCTACTGCTTCAGGTACCTCCCCCACAAAAGTTCAAAAATGTTCGGATAAATTGTTCGTTAGGTAACTCTTGAAGGGAACGGCCGAATTGGTTCATACCTTACACATCCTAATATATGTACCAGATATAAATCAGGTTCAAATATGGGCTATATTTGTGCACTCCATCCGGTACCTCCCACACAACATGTCGGATAAGTTCACTTTAAGACCTGACATCGAATCACTTTGATGTTTGTTGAAGCAACTTGCATTCGCTGCCTCAATTACGACGGCAAAAGTTTTTTAGGGAAAAGTCCATACTTCTTGAGCAAACAGCCCGAAGGGTGTAAAAATCCCCTATGGTACCATATGTAGTGGCTGGCGATCTACTTCCATAATGGTCAATGTCGATCCATTCCTTTTAGTATCTCCTCCGCAAAACTTTTGATCTAAATACATACGTTCTTTGGGAAAAAATTGTTTCAATATACACAGGCTGAGGGTGAAGCCGACTACTTTTTTACTTGTTGGTAAAGATAAATAATTTTCGTTTTTTTTTTGTTTTGTTTATTGTTGAAGATTCAATCTCATTTGATTGCTTGAGTGGAGTATTCCCCCATTAGCTAAACTTCACTCATTACTCTCTATTACAGAGAGTAATGTTTTTCAAAACGAACTGACAGTGTTGCAAAATTTTACTGATCGCTACAAATATCAATTGGCTTCTCAGTTTTTGAAATTTGTTAAAAACAAAATTCCAACAACAACCTCACAGGCAACTGTTTTGATGTTCTTTTCAACTCACAGAATTCGATGAATTCTTAGTTGATACGTGCTGACATGTTGCAGAATATTTTGATGTTGGTCTTTTATTGGAAAAGCCGAAAAGTGAGTGTGATTCTCATTCATATGAGTGTGATTCTCATTCATACTAGACACTTAAAGAGTTCGGTTTTTCGCTAAAAAGGCATCATTTCAAAAACTGAGAAGCCAATTGATAATTCCCTTCGCCGGGATGAAATCATGATATTGGTAGCGATCAGTAAAATTTTGCAACACTGTCAGTTCGTTTTGAAAAACATTACTCTCTGTAATAGAGGGTAATAAATGAAGTTGAGAAAATGGGGGAATACTCCACTCAAGCAATCAAACGATAAATAATTATGTTGTGGGGTATCTTAAGCGGCGTAGAGCACGAGGAAAAGATGATTTGATGTGTTTGTACTCCACAACCACTATAACTTAGCCGAATGGCTTGTTCGAAAGGTATTAGTCGCTTCATTAAAAGAAAAATAAACAAGTAAGAAAGTATCAGTCAGCTGAGCCCACAGACATATACCCTCAGCCACGTACCCGAAGAAAAAAGTTAACACAATACTTCTGTAGGTTGTATAGCTGTTGGGAAAATTTTCCAGGATGGAAAGGGCCGCAAAAAATTACATGTTGCAACAAAATTCAGAATGATCCAAGACGAGTGCATTTTTTCCAAACTTTGGGTAGTGTGTACCCATAGGAGTGATCCGATGTAGTACATATTCGGACCTAATACAAATCTGTAGGAAATATTTTTTTTCTTTATTAGTCTATGGATATTTTCCTTACAGACATATAATTAAAAATGTTGTACTTAATTTTCTGAATTTAAATGTATCACAATTTTACTTTTCAATTTAAAAAGTTTGGGCTAAATCGATTTCTCTCTTAAAGGGTTATTTTGCACATTAGCCAGTTTAGGTGATGCCGGTAAGATTTTCTGGACTTTTTTGGGTCATTATCTCAGGAAGTATGGACTTGCCCACGAAAAAAATTACAACGTCGTAACAGCGGCCGCAAGTGCAACCTGCTGCATCACAAATTAATAAGTTCAGAGAGGAGTTGTTAAACTATACTTTTTTTCCAAATGTTGTGTTGGAGGTACCCAAATGAGTGGACCGATATAGTCCATATTAGAACCCGATCTATGCCTGAAAGTAATATTACCAATAGCAAAATTTGGCTCAATTCGGTTACTCCCTCCTAGAGTTATCATGCCCGAAAAATGTTGAACCTTTGTGGGGGAGGTACCGGAAGGAGTGGACCGATATAGTCTATCTTCGAATTTAAACTAAGTTTGGACAATATATTGAAAGACCCAAAATTTTAACCAAATATGTTGATCCGTTCGAGAGTTATCGTGCACTCCAACTACGACACATGGGATTATAGGGGTTGTTTGCAGTTTTCGTGCTGATTTCTGAGGATATATGGACTTGCTCCTGAAAAAAATTATATCGTCGTAATGGGGGAAGTGAATACAAGTGGTTGCAACAAAAATCAAAGCGATTCGAGAGCAGGTCTTAAACTGCACTTAAGCAAAATTTTGTGTGGGAGGTACCCGATAGAGTGAACCAATAGGGTCCATATTGGAACCTCATCTATGTCTGGTAGAAATGTCACGATGTGCAAAGTATGGACTAATTCGGTTACTCCCTTCAACAGTTATCGTGCGGACAATTTTTCCGAACATTTTTGAACTTTTGTGGGGGAGGTACCTGAAGGAGTGGACCGATATGGCCCATCTTCGAACTTAAATCAAATCTGGACAAAATATTTCGATACCCAAAATTTGAACCGAATCGATTGATCCGTTCGAGAGTTATCGTGCGCACCAGACAGACAGACAGACGGACGGACATTGCTAGATCGACTCAAAATTGTCTGAAACGGATATCGTACAAACATACTTGGGGTCTAAAACCATTATTTCGATGAGGCACATTTTTAGTCGTATCAAAGTGTAAATACCCTCTTTAGGCTGAGGGTATAAAGATCAATAGAATTACGTTGTGGAAAAAAGATGTTATACCCGCTTAAATTTGCAAATATAAGAAACCCGTTATAAAATCGAAGAACGAAATGACCCAAAACAACCAATGGTATTTTCGTTGTCCATGGATCCCAACACGATAGAATTTTTGCATTAGAACCCTTGAATATTTTTCGTATAGCACAGTGTTATTATATTACACTGTGCAACACTGAAAATGCAAACAATTTCTAGTAGGTATTTTCTAAAAGTATATATGTTGTTAGATCGAATTTATGGCCACATCTAAATCGGCTAAGGCGACCCCTTTATGTACTGATCCGGGCTTTATCTTAGAAACTAATTGAAATTCTGCTTTGCATTGCGCATCAAAATCGACAAAATATATCGTAGAAAATGTTAAACAATGTCTGGAATTCTGGTCAGTAGCGGCAACACTACTGAGATTTGAACCAACTAACCTTCAGTAAAAATCTTGCAAACTCTAAAATGCTTATTTCATCTATTATCTGTGGTATTTTACATCATACATTCTACAAAAGGTATTTCAAACCCTGTTCACATGGTAGTTTCTTCTCATATTTGGCATTTTACTGCATTTTTTTATATATTTATCAAGTTGCCGATCAAAATTATACTAGAAACAATGTAACATTTTAATTTTGCACCATGAAATGTTCTGAAGAATTGTGTATTACATCTCATCGAATGTTTGTGCAATGGACAGCATTACAACAAAGTTATCTGTTTTGGAGATATGGTGCAAAATATATACATATTACGGAATTGTAAGATATATTATACATTTTGTGGCAATAAATTCAGATATCATGTTGATTATTTTTCCAAATATTTTCTTCATGCTCTTATCTACAAGTTTGCTGTGGTGCTTAAAACAAGATTCTAATTGGTTTCAGAGATATATGTATGTAGCACCTTCTTGTTGTATATCTATACATTAATTAAATCCGCAGTAGAATTTATTTACACGCGGTTATCTTAAAGATGAAGCACAGCGTTATCCTTGCCATTAGAATAGAAAACTTAAAAGTAATATAATAAGTCAGATTTTACCTTATTATACTATAATAGTCACCAGGTATAATGCATGAATTTCACTGTATCTGTGTGTCGCCATCTAATTGATATAACCTTCAACTTCTGTAATTTAGTAAAAATAATCCTTATTATCCAAATGCAATTGGAATCCTCAACTAGACTGACGACATTTTGTAATTTGAGACAAAAAGTTCAGCAATAACACTGACAATAATAAAAATTAAATTCCGAGAATATCTTTAGGCGAGACATATACTTAAATATTCTTAACGCAGATTATCAACAGAACCTCGAATAAATGCTAACTATAAGGGTTGAATTTCAGTGACCTTAATTACTCTATAATCGATTAACGGTCAGACAATTAGATGACTTTCTGATTGTCTGGCCTTTAATTTCAGTACTGTGGCAAAAATAATCTCCTCCGCCACAAGATGACAAGGAGGTAAGAGTAGAGAAATTTAATATGAGAAAAAAAATCTCAGAGATGATAATGAATGATGATGAACAGTTGATAGTGTGACAAACGACAACAATTGAAACTTAAGTTGACAATCTATAAACAACAACATCGTTAGGATATGTCTAGCCATTGAATTATCGGGCGAGACTTTTTTCAAACCATAATTATGCAAATTCTCAACTGAATCCCCATTGTCAATTGACGCTCAAGAGACTGTTCATTTTAACAGATGATAAACGAATCCTAAATTTTAGACTCAACAATCTATGGTGTTCTTAGTGGCGACTTGAGGCAGACAATTTACATTATTTTTCGTTTCCAGCAACCTTTACTCAGCAAATCTAGGGCGACATTAAGAAGTGTGCCCTGTTTAGGCACCACAATAATAACAATCATCAACCATTAACCCAGACATAATCAGACAATCGTATAGAATTAGCTAAGTAAAACAGACCACAGTAGCTACAACACAACAACCACAGAGAGGACAACATTAGCCGA
The DNA here is from genome assembly GCF_047663935.1 of Musca autumnalis. Lineage (NCBI taxonomy): Eukaryota > Metazoa > Arthropoda > Insecta > Diptera > Muscidae > Musca > Musca autumnalis. The sequence continues at coordinate 234,731,084 of NW_027411977.1, forward strand.
AGGGACATAATCCAATAGAATAGCCAACAAACTCATTGAAGTCGCCATAAACGTGTATTTCATATTTGGGAAAGTAATTACACTTGGCTACAGACAAAAACCACCCACATAACCTAAACCACTTGAAAACGGAAACAAATGTCGCAGTAGTCAATTGACATAATTAGCATTTTTGGTCGGATATGTCTAGTCAGCGAACGCCATTACTTAGTGGTGGCAATAAGGTCTCGTTTTTTTTCTTTTTCATACAAAAAAAAAAAAAAAAAACACATTTCTTGTAGTATATATGTGGGGATTTCTGAGTGAAATCGGACACTTTTTCAAGATGAGGTTTTTGATTTCCTTTATATTTTGCTGTGGCGATGCTGCTGATTAACAAAACATTTTAGTATATTTTCAAATTTTTTTTGACTAACGGTTCCAGAGATATTCCGCCTTGAAAAAGTCAAATTCTGTAAAAACTACATGCAAAGAAATACTCATAACTTCTTTAATATTGGTCCAAATTGGACCATCTTTTTTTTGATTTGTTTGTTTTTTTATGAGTTATCGAAAGAAATATTTAAAAGAAAAATGCACAGTGGGCTTCAATGCAATTTTCGGGATTTCATATTTAAAATCAATTTTTAAACATGATTGCACCCTTAGATTTTTTCAAAAAAAATGTATGTTAAACTACGTTCAATTACAAAAATTTTAAGCCCTATGTGGTAATGGGATTCGGACGATTACTATTTTTTCTGAATTTTTTAAAATTTATCAATTCAACTTTTCCTTTATACCTTTGTCCAAAATTTATTATTTTATTAAAAAAATTAAAAATTTCATTTATAAATATTTGTTTTGATTTTATATTTATGAATTTATCTCAAACATCTTAAAAACTGCGTCATTTTTCGATTTTGAAAATGCATCAGCGAAAATTCCATTAAAGTCCACTGTGGAATTTTTTCTATTTTTTATGATAAATATATAATATATATTGATAAATATGTACTCTTTGCTTCAAAAATACAGGAAATACAAATTTTGGACAAAGGTATTAAGGAAAAATTGTATTGACAAATTTTAAAAAATTCAGAAAAAATAGTAATCGTCCGAATCCCATTACCACATAGGGCTTAAAATTTTTGTAATTGAACGTAGTTTAACATAAATTTTTTTTGAAAAAATCGAAGGGTGCAATCATGCTTAAAAATTGATTTTAAATATTAAATCCCGAAAATTGCATTGAAGCCCACTGTGCACTCTTATTTTAAATATTTCGTTCGATAGCTGATAAAAAAACAAACAAATCAAAAAAAAAATATGGTACCATTTGGACCAATATTAAAGAAGTTATGACTATTTATTTGAACATAGTTCTTTAAAAATTCGATAATTTCAATAGGCGCTATCTCTGTACCGTTGGTCAAAAAATAATTTTAAAATATACTAAAATGTTCTGTTGGCTAGGAGTATAAATTGAACCAAAAACAATTGAAATCAAAAATTACTTTTCTCCGAACTGTCCGATTTCACTTGGAATTCCCCATGTATATTAGGCAAACAATATTACTAGCATGGACTTATTGCACAATATTAAAGTGTAAAATTGCCACAATATATCAGACATGAGGTCTTTGTTATCAGCAAAGACTTATTTGGGTTAAATCATTTACATATCTGTGACTTTCGAAGATAATAACACTGCGAAATACTCCATAAAATATGCCAAAGTTTTTAAAGATCTGCTATAGGCAAAAGACTTTTAAAGGGATTCTACAGTTAGAAGTCCTATGATAGGTCTGAAGGCCTTGAAAGCCTTTGAAAGGCGTCTGAAATGGCAGGCAGAAGACATTTGAAATGACTTCTATAGACAGAAGATGTTTGAAAGGCTTTCTTTTGACCGAAGACCTTTGAAAGGTTTTCTATGGACAACAGACCACGGAAAGGTCTTCTATATACAGAAGATCTATGCACAGTCTTTATAGGCAAAAGAGCTTCCAAAGGTCTTCTATAGACAGAAGACCTTCGAAAGGTCTTCTATATACAGAAGATCTTTGAAAGGACTTCTATAGGCATGAGACCTTTGAAAGGTCTTCTATGTACAGAAGAACTTTGACGGGATTTCTATAGACATGAGACCTTCAAAAGGTCTTCTATATACGCAGAAAAATATGTGTTAGAAATATGTATGTTTGGATCCGAACAAATATTTGTTTGGGACTGATTGCAAACAAATATACACACATATGTTTCCATCTAAACATAATTTGTTTGGGTTCAAACAAAAATATGTTTGCAAAATTTTGTAACATATCTCAATTTTATATGTTTCGTTATCAACATACTTTTTATGTTAGAACATATTTTTTATGGGTGGAGAGGATTTTTGTCAAAGAGTGTAACAACAGGGCTCTCGCAGCTGCGGAATGCTGGTTTATAATAAAGTGCTGTGTACATGGTGTAATAGGAGACGCAGACGTTTTGTGATGTGTATGCCTAAAACACGTGTGTTTCGTGCTTTTTTGTTGTTAACCAACGTAGAAGTCGAAGAGGAAAATAAAGAAGCAAGAAAAGCGTTAATTTCGGCCGGGCCGAACTTTTTATACCCTCCACCATGAACTGTATTGAACCAAATTCCAACAATTCCGAAAATTGGGAGATATCGTCCTATGGGGGGCTATATGAGGGCGTGGACTTATACCAACAAATTTGAGGGCGAATTTTGTATACCCTTAACGAAGACTTATTACCAAATTTCAGTCATTTCGGTGGGATATTGGGGTCACAACCTTCAAAATACATAAAATCAAGAGGTACCGTTCTATGGGGGCTATATGAAGACGCGGACCTATATCGAAAAATTTCAGTTGGAAAGTTGTATACCCTTAACGAAGACTAACTACCAAATTTCAGTCACTTCGGTGGGATATTGAGGTCACAAGCTTCAAAATACCGCAAATCAGAATGTACCGTCCTTTGGGGCCTATACTAAGGCGTGGACCTGTACCGACAAGTTTCTGGGAAAAAGTTTTATACCCCCAACGAAGACTAAATACCAAATATCAGTCATTTCTGGGGAATATTGAGGCCACAACCTTCAAAACACCGAAAATCGGGAGGTTAGTTCTATGGGGGCTATATAAAAGCGTGAACCTATACCAACAAATTTCATATGGGATCTTTAATACCCCAAATAAATACCAAATACCAAATTTCAGCCATTTCGGTGGATTAATGTGGCCACAACCTTCAAAATACCGAAAATCGGGAGGGACCGTTCCATGAGGCTATATGAGGGCGTGGACATATACCTACAAATTTCTGGGGAAAAGTTTTATACCCCCAATGAAGACTAAATACCAAATTTGATAGAAATATTTTTAGCCTCTGGAGGTACAAAATACCAAATTACCACTAATTCGGTGGTAAAATGGGACAAATATCTTAAAAATACCTTAAAACGACGACACGTCACGCGTCAATGTATGGAGGCAATACAAAAACGTGAACCTATGTATATAATCAGTTTTCAATACCATAAATTCTGCATTTTATCTACCTACCTTAATCCGTTCCGACGCTAGAGTGGTTTCCATAGATGGATAGACGGACGGACATGGCTATATCGATGTAGAATAGTATGTTGATCAATAATATATCACATATTATTATTTTAAGGAGTCACAAACGGAATTACAAACCTTATATACCCTCCTTAATATGGTGGAGAGTACACAAATTGCGAAAAAAATAAAAGACTCTAGGTTAAGGACAAGCTTTTTTCTTGTATAATAATCTCACAAAAACATATGAAAAACGTATCATCCGATTTTTGAGCTACAGTGGGCACCACATTCAAAAAAGCCCAATAAATAAAAAATGTTTTAATAAAATATTAAAGCAACGACTATGGGATTAAGCCTGACTATTTTAAAAATCAAAATAGAAGACGTCATCCCAAATAAAAACGCCAACCCTCAAAATTAATAGTTTAATTTAGTTTTTCACTTTATTTATGATACCAAAATTTCAGTCACAGTCCTCATTTTATAATAATACAGTCATGAAATATAATAAGTTATGCTTGATATTACGCGAGACATATCCTAGAAAGAAATAAATAACTCTAATAAACATTAAGCACACATTTTAATCTGTGTAGAGCCACCTAAATGAATTCCTTTTTATTTCCATCAACGCAGCATAAATCAGCAACACCGGTTGGACATATTCTGCAATTTGAGATGAATTGCATTAAGGAAAAATCTACAGCGATATGAAATGTTGCCATTATGCTTAGACGAGACATATCCCTTGAATACTGTCAATCCAGATAATCAACAGAACCGAGCATATTTGTTAATTTAAAGGCTCGGATTTCTGTGACTTTAATTGCCCTATTATCTGTACGGAGACATCTTCCAATTGTCTGGCCTTCAATTTCAATACTGTGGCAAAAAATAATCTCCTTTGATGCCATGACACTGGAAGGTCAAAAACTTCATACATGACAATGAAGTATGAAAATAACAGTCCATAGTGCGACAATTGACAACTATTGAAAATTTAGTTAACAAATTATGTACATTAGAACGTTTTAGGTTATGTCTAGCCGAAGTATAATCAGGCGAGACTTTTCTTTGATTACTATTAATGTAAATGCTCAACAGAATTCCAATTGCCGATTGACGTTCAATATACTGTTATTTTCAACAGATGATAAACTAATCCTAACTTATATCTTTTGTTAAACAAATTTACAATTTAGACTCAACAATATATGGAGTCCTTATTGGCGACTTGAAGCAGACAATTTACATTTTTCGTTTTCAGCTACTTTGCCTAGTGAATCTATGGCGTCATCAAGAATGTTGCCTTTTTTAGGCACCACGAAAATCATCACCACAACGAACATCAACCATCCAAACAGACATAATCAGAACTTCTTCTTTATTTGCCAATTCGTTTTCCGAATGTTAGCGACCAATACAATTATAAATAGATTTGTTTTAATAAATACGTATATATACAATATTTGTTTAAAGATTGCTTAGTATGTCTGCAAACGCATTTCTATCTCTAGCCTTTGATAATAGGGTTGTAGTATCTCGGATGCCCGTCCATTCTGTAATATTATCCATCCATGTTGTCTCCTTTCTTCCTCTAACAGGTCTTCCTTCTATCTTTATGTGGATTATATTTTGTAGAAATATATATTTTTGATTTCGCATTATATGCCCCAGGTATGCAGTCTTTCGTCTTTTTATTACTGAGATAAGTTCTCTTTCGCAGTGCATCCTTCTCAGTACATACGGTATTTGTCAGAACAATCGCATAAAATTAGCTTAGCTAAGCAGACCACAGTAGCTACGACAAAACGACCACCGACAGGACAACATTACCACTAGGACACAAAATCATTGGCTAGCCAACAAAACTCTTTGAAGACGCCACAACCATGTATTTATACCCTATACCACAATGTGGAAAAGGGTATTATAAGTTTGTTTTGGGAAAAATTCATGTAACACCGCGAAATATTCGTCGGAGACCCCCAATGTGGTATACCAATCTTCATTTCTCGACGAGATAAAGCGATTTTGAGATGTGTGTCTGTCCGTCCGTCCGTCCGTCCGTCCGTCTGTCCATTATAAATTGTAAACACGCTCCAGGCCGCAATTATGGGCCGATCGTCACGAAATTTTGTATGGAGGTCGGGTTCAGATCAGAATAGATCCCTATTCTTATTGGTGATGATCGTGAAATATTTAGCGGGTGAAATGGACCAAAAACATAATATTTATCCAATTTTCTAGCGGCTCTGTAAGTCTCAATAATAGTCCGATCAACGCGTAATTTTAAATAAGGTAAGAGTATATCACAAAGGAGAAGCTTGCAATTTGAGATGGCGATCGGATAATATTTAGAGGGTTAAATGGACCAAAACTTTTGTGTGAAAATTGTGAAAATTTTTAATATACAGCTTATATCTTAATTCCTGGAAGTGACATTCCGGACAAGTGAGATATACTTGAAAGTGGAACGCTTGACCATTCAATTGATGCCAATTATGTTGGTGTGCATGATCAGATAACAGAGTTAGAGCCTAATATATTCCGTTATTTGTTTATAGTGTAATAATAAACTCGCTATAAGTCGCAATTATACATCAATAGTCACGAAATTTTGCACCGGATAAGAGTATAGGTCGAAAAAGATGCCTACAATTTTGAATGATGATCTGATATTCATTAGCGGGTGAAATAGATCATTACTTTTGTATGAAAAATATAAAAATTTTATTTTTGGTCGATATTTTAATTCCTTGAGGACATATATATTTCGCAAAGTAGCCTACATATGGAAAAAATACTGACCTTTCCTCTGATGTAAATTGCAATAAAGTGTTTGCTAGATAACGGGCCTACTGCGTAATATATAATGGGTTCTGTGTAGAGAACCACATTTTTATCCCATGCTACATATTGTCTCTCCAAAAGTTGGTCCTAGACCCCTTATTTGGTATGCCAAAATTCATATCTCGACGAGATAAATCGATTTAGCGATGTGTGTCCGTCCATTAAAAATTGCAAACAAGCTTAAGGCCGCAATTATGGACCGATTGTAACGAATAGAAATGATTAGTTTTTGGTGATGATCGTGAAATGTTCAGGGGATGAAATGGACCAAAGACAAAACTTTAACCAATTTTGTAGCGGCTCTGTAGGTCAAAATAATAACCCGCAAAACGGAAGTAGTAGTACTACATAAGTGGGTTTCAATACGTTTTAGTTTGTGTGAACTAAATTTTCCTTTCCTGCTACAAAAATGTCTTTGTCATGCTAGATAACTTTTTGGTTGTGGTCATAAGTATTATACATTACATGTCTGATATTTCATAATTACATTTTCACAATCATTAAAAAGAAGTTCCGTGGAGAGCGATTGTCCAGGGATAGTGGTATAGGGTATCCCATGGTCGGCTCCGTCCGATTATAGACTTTTCTTACTTGTTCATATTTAGAAAAGTTATTACATTTGGCTACCGAAAAAAACCACCCACGTAACCGAAACCACTTGAAAACGGAAACAAATGTCGCAGCAACCAATTGACATAATTAGCATTTTTTTGGGTCGGATATGGTTGTCTAGTCAAAATGCTAGACAATACTTAGTGGTGACAATAAGGTCCCTCTTTGTTTCTTTTTCTTTAAAAAAATCAGTCCTTGTAATTTTTATATAAGGCCACCAATATCACTAGCACGGTTTTACTGCAAAAGATTAAAGTGTGAAATTGTCACAATATATTTGACAAGAGATCTTTGTTATCAGCAGAGACTTATATGGGTCACCTCATTGACATATCTAAAACTTTGGAGGATAAAAACATTGCGAAATACTCCATTAGATATGCGAAAGTTTTGAAAGATCTGATACAGGTAAACGACTTTTAAATGACTTCTATAAGCAGAAGACCTTTGGGGTCTCCTACAAGCAGAAGGCCTTGAAATGTCTACTATAAACAGAAGATGTTTGAAAGGATACAAGATAGAGCCAAAAATTCCTAAGAAAGGTCTTCTACAGATAAAATGCATCAGAAATGGATTTTATAGGGAGAAGGCCTTTGAATGGTGTTCTTTGGGCAGAAGTCCTTTGAAAAGTCTTCTTTAGACAGAAGACCTTTATAAGGTCTTCTATAGATGGAAGACTTTTGAAAGTTGTTCTATAAACAGAAGACCGTTAAAAGGTCTTCTATAGACAGAGGACATTTGGAAGGACTTCTATTGACGGAAGGCCTTTGAATGGCGTTCCTTAGGCAGAAGACTTTTGAAAAGTCTTCTTTAGACAGAAGACCTTTGAAAAGTCTTCTTTAGACAGAAGACCATTGAAAAGTCTTCTTTAGACAGAAGACCATTGAAAGATCTTCTATAGACAGAAGACCTTTGGAAAGTCTCCTTTAGACAGAAGACCAGGGAAAGGTCTTCTGTAGACAGAGGACATTTGAAAGGTCTTCTATAAACAGAAGACCTTTGAAAGGTCTTCTATAGACGGAAGGCCTTCGAATGGTGTTCTTTAGGCAGAAGACCTTTGAAAGGTCTTCTATAGACAGAAGACCTTTGAGAGATCTTCTATAGGCAGAAGACCTTTGAAAGGTCTTCTATAGACAGAACCCCTTTGAAGGGTCTTCTATATACAAAGGACCTTTGAAAGGCAGAGGGCCTTTGAATGGTGTTTCGTAGACAGGAGACCTTTGAGAGATCTTTTATAGTCAGAAGACCATTGAAAGGTCTTCTATAGACAGAAGACCTTTGAGAGATCTTCTAGATGAGGCCTTTGAATGGTGTTCTTTAGGCAGAAGACCTTTGAAAAGTCTTCTATAGACAGAAGACCTTTGAAAGGTCTTCTATAGACAGAAGATCTCTGAGAGATCTTCGATAGGCAGAAGACCTTTGAAAGGTCTTCTATAGACAGAAGACCTTTGAGAGATCTTCTATAGGCAGAAGACCTTTGAAAGTTCTTCTATAGACAGAAGACCTTTTAGAGATCTTCTATAAACAGAAGACCTATGAGAGGTCTTTTATAGACGGAGGATCTTTGGAAGGTCTTCTATAGACAGAAGACCTTTGAAAGGTCTTCTATAGACAGAGGACCTTTGAAAGAACTTCTATAGACGGAAGACCTTTGAAAGAACTTCTATAGACGGAAGACCTTTGAAAGGTCTTCTATAGACAGTAGACCTTTGAAAGGTCTTCTATAGACAGAAGACCTTTGAAAAGTCTTCTTTAAACAGAAGACCTTTGAGAGATCTTCTATAGGCAGAACGCCTTTAAATGGTCTTCTTTAAACAGAAAACCTTTGAGAGATCTTCTATAGTCAGAAGACCTATGAAAGGTCTTCTATAGACAGAAGACCTTTGAGAGATCTTTTATAGTCAGAAGACCATTGAAAGGTCTTCTATAGACAGAAGACCTTTGAGTGATCTTCTAGATGAGGCCTTTGAATGGTGTTCTTTAGGCAGAAGACCTTTGAAAAGTCTTCTATAGACAGAAGACCTTTGAAAGGTCTTCTATAGACAGAAGATCTCTGAGAGATCTTCGATAGGCAGAAGACCTTTGAAAGGTCTTCTATAGACAGAAGACCTTTGAGAGATCTTCTATAGGCAGAAGACCTTTGAAAGTTCTTCTATAGACAGAAGACCTTTTAGAGATCTTCTATAAACAGAAGACCTATGAGAGGTCTTTTATAGACGGAGGATCTTTGGAAGGTCTTCTATAGACAGAAGACCTTTGAAAGGTCTTCTATAGACAGAGGACCTTTGAAAGAACTTCTATAGACGGAAGACCTTTGAAAGAACTTCTATAGACGGAAGACCTTTGAAAGGTCTTCTATAGACAGTAGACCTTTGAAAGGTCTTCTATAGACAGAAGACCTTTGAAAAGTCTTCTTTAAACAGAAGACCTTTGAGAGATCTTCTATAGGCAGAACGCCTTTAAATGGTCTTCTTTAAACAGAAAACCTTTGAGAGATCTTCTATAGTCAGAAGACCTATGAAAGGTCTTCTATAGACGGAAGATCTTTAAAAGGTCTTGGACGGAAACCTTAAAAAGGTCTTCTGTAGAAGACCTTTCAAAGGCCTTCTGTCTGAAGTAGACTTTTCAAAGGTCTTCTGTTTATAGAAGACCTTTCAAAGGTCTTCTGTCCATACAAGACCTTTCAAAGGTCTTCTGTCTAGAGAAGACTTTCCAAAGGTCTTCTGTCTAAATAAGACCTTTCAAAGGTCTTCTGCCTACGGAAAATATCTCAAAGGTCTTCTGTCTATAGAAGACCTTACGAAAGTCTTCTATCTATAGAAGACTTTCCAAAGATCTTCCGTCTATAGAAGCCCTTTCATAGGTCTTTTGCTTTTAGAAGATATCTGAAAGGTCTTCTGTCTAAAGAAGACTTTTCATAGGTCTTCTGCCTAAAGAAGACCTTTTAAAGGTCTTCTGTCTATAGAAGTCCTTTCAAAGGTCTTCTGTCTGTAGAAGGCCTTTCAAAGGCCTTCTGTCTATAGAAGACCTTTCAAAGTTATTCTGTCTATACAAGACCTTCGAAGGTATTTTGTCTATAGAAGACCTTTAGAAGCTCTTCTGTCCTTTCAAAGGTCTTCAGAAGACCTTTCAAAAATCGTTTGTCTATAGAAGGCCTTTTAAATGTCTTCTGCCTATAGAAGATCTCTCAAAGGTATTCTGTCTATAGAAGACCTTTCATACGTCTTCTGCCTATCGAAGATCTCTCAGAGATTTCTGTCTATAGAAGACCTTTCAAAGGTCTTATAGAACCCCTTTAAAAGTCGTTTACCTATAGCAGATTTTTAAAAATTTCGCATATCTAGTGAGTATTTCGCAATGTTTTTATCTTCCGAAGTCTCAGATATGTATATGATGTGACCCATATAAGTCCATGCTGATAACAAAGATCTCTTGTCAAATATATTGTGACAATTTCACACATTAATCTTGTGCAGTAAAACCGTGCTACTGAAATTGGTGGCCTTGTATAAAAATTACAAGGACTGATTTTTTTAAAGAAAAAGAAACAAAGTGGGACTTTATTGTCACCACTAAGTAGTGTCTTTCAGCTCGCTGACTAGACATATCCGTCCCAAAAAATGCTAATTATGTCAAATGGTTGCTGCGACATTTGTTTCCGTTTTCAAGTGGTTTATGTTACGTGGGTGGTTTCTGTCGGTAGCCAAATGTAATTACTTTCCTAAATATGAATTCCATGTTTATGGCGTCTTCAATGAGTTTTGTTGGCTAGCCAATAATTTTGTGTCCTATTGGTAATGTTGTCCTGTCGGTGGTTGTTTTGTTGCAGCTACTGTGGTCTGCTTTGCTAGGCTAATTTTATGCGATTGTTCTGATTATGTCTGTTTGGATGGTTGTTGGTGACGCCATAGAAACACAAGGCAAGGTTGCTGAAAACGGAAAATGTAAATTGTCTGTTTCAAGTCGCCAATAAGGACGCCATAGATTGTTGAGTCTTAATTTGTTTAACAAAAGATATAAGTTAGGATTAGTTGATCATCTGTTGAAAATAACAGTCAATTGAGTGTCAGTCGACAATTGGAGTTCTGATTATACTTCGGTTAGACATAACCTAAAACGTTCTAATGCAGTTTGTTAACTAAATTTTCAATAGTTGTCAATTGTCGCACTATGGACTGTTATTTTCATACTCCATTGTCGTGAATGAAGTTTCTTAAAATGGCTCATACTAAATTGCTATATTCGGCTCTTATACGACCTTCAAGTGTCATGGCGTCAAAGGAGATTATTTTTTGCCACAGTATTGAAATTGAAGGCCAGACAATTGGAAGATGTCTCCGTACAGATAATAGGGCAATTAAAGTCACAGAAATCCGAGCCTTTTAATTCACAAATATGCTAGGTTATGTTGATAATCTGGATTGTCAGTATTCAAGGCATATGTCTCGTCTAAGCATAATGGCAACATTTCATATCGCTGTAGATTTTTCCTTAATGCAATTCATCTCAAATTGCAGAATATGTCTAACCGGTGTCGATGATTTATGCTGCGTTGATGGAAATAAAAAGGAATTCATTTAGGTGGCTCTACACAGATTAAAATGTGTTCTTAATGTTTATTAGAGTTATTTATTTCATTCAAGGATATGTCTCGCGTAATATCAAGCGTCACTTATTATATTTCATGACTGTATATTATCCTAATTCTATTATCAAATTGCATATGCCTGATTAGTCTTAGCAAAGATAATAACGGCGACCGGCATTAAAGGACCAGTGGCTTCAAAAGGGACTATGAAGTTAAAGGTCAATATAATAAGGTGTTTTAAGTGGATTATAAAATGAAGACTGTGATTGAAATTTTGGCATTATAAATAAAGTGAAAAACTAAATCAAATTATTAATTATGAGGGTTAGCGTTTTTATTTGGAATGACGTCTTCTTTTTTGATTTTTAAAATAGTCGGGCTTAATCCCACAGTCGTTGTTTTAATATTTTATTAAATTTTAAATTATTAAATCATTTTTTATTTATTGGGCTTTTTTGAATGAGGTGCCCACTGTAGCTCGAAATCGGATGATCCGGTGTTCATATGTTTTTGTGAGATTTTTATACAAGAAAAAAGCTTTTCCTTAACCGAGAGTCTTTTAATTTTTTCGCAATTTGTATACCCTCCACCCTATAGACAGAAGACCTTTGAAAAATCTTCTATGTACAGAAGGCTTCTGAAAGGTCTTTTATAGACAGAAGACCTTTGAGAGATCTTCTATAGGCAGAAGACCTATGAAAGGTATTCTATAGACGGAAGAATTTTGAAAAGACTTCTATAGAAAAAAGACCTTTGAAAGGTATTCCTTAGACATAAGACCTTTGAAGAGTATTCTATACATGCCTTTGGAAGGTATTTTGTAGACAAAAGGCATTTGAAATGTCTTCTGTAGAAAGAACACCTTTGAAAAGTCTTCTTTAGGCAGAAAGCATTTGAATTGTCCTCTGTACAGAGAAGACAGAAGGTCCTTGTAAGGTCTTCAATACACTGACATAATTTTACCTCTAGTAGTCCCTCATGATAACCTCTTAACACTCAAATCTTTATCGTTTTCCAGTTTTAGTCACTAAAACGCAAAAAAGTAATATAAAAAAACACTAAGCTTCTGTGTTGTAGTGCAACATGCCGGCTAGACATATCCAACACAAAAAACGCTAATTATGTCAATTGGTTGATGCGACATTTGTTTCCGTTTTCAAGTGGTTTACGTTACGTGGGTGGTTTTTCTCGGTAGCCAAATGTAATTACTAACCTAAATATGAATTCGATGTTTATGGCGTCTTCAATGAGTTTTGTTGGCTAGCCAATAGTTTATGTCCTTGTAATGTTTATGTCCGGGTAATGTTGTCCTGTCTGTGGTTCTTGTGTTGTAGCTACTGTGGTCTGCTAAGCTAATTTTACATGATTGTTCTGATTTTGCCTGGCTGGATGGTCGTGGGTTATTGTGGTGCCTAAAAATGAAAATATGCTTAATGTCGCCATAGATTCACTAGTTATAGGTTGCAGGAATAAAAGGGGAACTGACATTGTCTGCTTCAAGTTGCCAATAACGACGCCATAGATCATTGAATCTAGATTTCTATAACTAAGGATTAGTCTGTCATCCGTTCACAATAACAACAGTCTGTTCAGCGTCAATCGATATAAGAGATTCTGTTGAGAATTTGCATTCATAGTGATCAAGGATATGTCTCGACTGATAATGCTTCAGCTAGACATACCAAAAAAGTATTGTAATTCAGTTTGTCAACTAAATTTCCAATAATTGTCAATTGTCGCATTATCGACTGTTATTTTCATCGACTTCATTCTAAACGTGAAAGAAGTTTTTCAAAACGACCCATTCTATATTGCTATATTCTGCTCGTGTACGACCTTCAAGTGTCATGGCGTTGATGGAGATTATTTTTTTGCCACAGTATTGAAATTGAAGATTAGATGACTTCACACAGATTGTAGCGTAATTAAGGTCACAGAAATGTGAGCCTTATAGCTGGCAAATGTGCCTTGAGAGTATTCTAAGAAATTTTTTGAATAAGCATAATCACAACATTTCATATCACCATTATTATACCCTCAGCATTTATGCTAACGAGGGTATATACACTAGGGCTATAACCAAAAAAAATACCACCACATAGCCGTGTAGAGAATGGAAAACTATTATGAAATACGGTGTCAATTTTTCTCTATCGCGAAAAAAGTTTCCGCACCAAATGCATGGAAGGTCAGAAATGCAATTTTTAATTTTATCTGTTAAACCAACATATTTGCTTTTCATTAAAAGTCATTAAAAACGGTCTGTAACTTTCGCGAATTTCCTGCAAATGACACCATATTCTCTTTTCCGATAGGTACAAAAAATATAAACATAATATTCACGAGTTTATAAAGAAAAACCAAAAATTGCAATAGTGTCAAAAGTTCCTAATATGCTCCGAAATGGCGCGATTTGAGATCAAATTGGTCCAGAACTCTTTGATAATGATTTTATATTAGATTACAAAAAAATAAAAATTTTAATGAAAAGCAAACATGTTGTTATAACAGATAAAATTAAAAAAATGCATTACTGAACTTCAATGCATTTGGTGCGGAAAATTTTTTCGCGATAGAGAAAAAATTACACCTTATTTCTTAATAAATTTTCATGCTCTACACGGCTATGTGGTGGTATTTTCGATATCTGCAAAAAAGTGCAAAAAGTTATATATAACATACACTTTCATACGGGCAAAATGTGCCTCATCGAAATAATGGTTTTAGACCCCAAGTATGTTTGGACGAAATGTGTTTCAGACAATTTGGAGTCGATTGAGCAATGTCCGTCCGTCTGTCTGTCTGGCTGGCTGGTGCGCACGATAACTCTCGAACGGAGCAACCGATTCGGTTCAAAATTTGGTTTTCGTAATATTTTGCCCAAACTTCGTTTAAGTCCGAAGATGGGTTATATCGGTTCACTCCTTACGGTACCTCCCCCACAAAAGTTCGAAAATGGTCGGAAAATTTGTGCGCACGATAACTCTTGAAGGGAGTAACCGATTTGGCCCACACTTTGTACATCGTGAAATTTCTACCAGACTTAGATGAGGTTCCAATATTTACATAATCGGCCTACTCCTTCGGGTAACTCCCACACAAAATCTCGGATAAGTTCAGTTTAGGACCTGCTCTCGAATCGCTTTGATTTTGGTTGCAGCAACTTGTATTCACTTCCCCCCATACGACGGTAAAAGTTCTATCAGGGGCAAGTCCATACTTCCAGAGAAAATAGCCTGAAAATTGTACAAAACCCCTATGACACCGTGTGAGATGGTTGGAGCGCAACATAACTCACGAACGGATCTGCCGATTGGGTCCAAAATTTGGCCTTAGTAATATTTTGTCCAAACATAGTTTAAGAGTGAAGATAAGCCATATCGGTCCACTCTTTCAGGTACCTCCCCTACAAAAGTTCAAAAATGTTCGGAAAAATTTTGCGCACGATAACTCTTGAAGGGAGTGACCGTTGTAATCAATACTTTGCACATCCTAATATATCTACCAGATATAGATCAGGTTCGAATATGGACTATATTTGTCTACTCCTTCTGGTACCTCTCACACAAAATTTCGGATAAGTTAACTTTAAGACCTGCTCTCGAATCACTTTGATTTTTGTTGAAGCGATTTGCATTCGCTACCTCCATTACGACGGTAAAAGTTTTTTCAGGGGCAAGTCCAAACCCCAATGTCACCATATGTGGCGGTCGGAGAGCACGATAACTCTCGAACTGTTCAACCGATTTGGTCCAAAATTTGGTCTTCGTCATATTATATTATATCATATTATATCCAAACTTAGTTTCATAGGCAATACCGGTCCACAACTTTCGGTACTTCTCCCCAATATTTAAAAATGTCACTAAAATGCTAGGACGATATCACTTGAATGGGGCAACCAATTTGGTCCAAACTTTGGATCTCTTAATATTTTATCAAAATTTAGTTTAGGTCCTCCCTAAGGGTACCTGCCCTACAAAAGTTCAACATTTGTGTCTCAGTGCAGTTAATTCCTAATCCACATTTTTGTCGGCAAGTTCAAATGTCCAAAAAAGGGTCACAAAATTCTGAAGATACCTTAAATACATTCGATCTGTCCGGAGGTGAAGGTTTCGCTTCATATTGGCTGAGGGTATATATCTGTCGGCAAAGCCGACTGACACTTTTTTACTTGTTTTTATTCATATCAAGCTACAAAATATGTCTATCCTAGGTTATGATTTTTGATGCCTTATTGAAAGAAAAGATTGCAATTAGGTGCCTCCATGCAGGTTATAAAACGTCCCTAATATTTAGTAGAGTTGTTTAACATCCTGAAAGGATATTTCTCATCTAAAAACGACCACGTTCATGGATTATCTTAATTCGTATAATATCAAATTGCAAATACCTGCTTAGGCTAAGCAATGATAATAGGGGTCAATGTCATTGAAAACCACTGGCGTCAAAAGATGCTATTGAAGTTAAAAGTCAATTTAATAGGCCGCTTCAAGTAGACTATTAAGTGAGAATAGTGACTGATGTTTTACATCATAGATGGAGTGAAAAAAATAATTATTAACAAGTAAGAAAGTATCAGTAAGCTGTGACGACAGAGATATAACCTCAGCCTCGGGCCCAAAGAACATAAGTAATACAATACTTCTGACATCTATAAAGTTTTTTTGAGTTTTTGGGCCAATTTCTCAGCTGTTAAACAGAACTTTTCCCCAATTTTGTGTGGAAGGTACCCGAAGGACGAGACCGATACAGTCCGTATTCCAGCACGTGACTAGATGAAATAGTACGATATGCAGCGTTAGGACCTATTAGAAACTCCCTGGGAGCGTTATCCCGTGGATTTGCCATTTTAGTTGGCTCCGTCAAGATTCCTTGGAGCTTTTAGTCCACTATTTAAGGAAAATGGACTTGTCCCTGAAAAATTGTACCGTCAGGACAATCTGCTGAAAAAAAATTAAAACGATCCGAGAGGATATCTTAAATTCCAAATTTTCAGAATTTTTTGTGAGAAGTACCCGAAGGAGTGGACCGATATAATCCATATTCGAAAGAAATATTACAATATGTAAAGTTATGACTAGACAACGGAATACAATGCATAGTGCATATTTTGACATGTTTGCATAAAATAAGCATATGCAAAAATATATACAAGGATTTCTCATCTAAATATAGCACCGAAATGGCTGAAATTTGGTATTAAGTCCTCGTTGGGGGTATAAAACTTTCCACCTGAAATTTGTTGGTATAGGTCCACGTCTTCATATAGCCCCATAGAACAGTACCTTCGGATTTCTGGTATTTTGAAGGTTGTGGCCTCAACATCACACTGAAATGGCTGATATTTAGTATTAAGTCTTCGTTGGGAGTAAAACTTTCCACCTGAAATTTGTCAGTATAGAACGGTATCTCCCGATTTTCTGTATTTTGGAGGTTGCGTCCTCAATATCCCACCGAAATGACTAAAATTTGGCATTTAGTCTTCGTTGGGGGTATAAAACTTTCCACCTGAAATTTGTCGGTATAGGTCCACGTCTTCATATAGCCCCCACAGAACGGTGCCTTCCGATTTCTGGTATTTTGAAGGTTGTGGCATCAATATCCCTCCGAAATGGCTGAAATTAGCTATTAGGTCCTCCTTGGGGGTATAAAATTTTTTACCTGAAATTTGTCGGTATAGGTCCACGTTTTCATATAGCCCCATAGTACGGTACATCCGTATTTGTTGTATTTTGAAGGTTGTGGCCTCAATGACCGTCCGAAATGGCTTAAATTTAGTATTAAGTCTACCTTGGGGGTATAAAACGTTCCACCTGAAATTTGTCGGTATAGGTCCACGTATTCATATAGCCCCCATACAACGGTACCTCCGCATTTCTTGTATTTTGAATGTTGTGCCCTCAATATCCCTCTAAAATGGCTGAAATTTGGTATTAAGTCTTCCTTTGGGGTAAAAAACTTTCTACCTAAAATTTGTCGGTTTCGGTTCAGGCCTTCATATAGCCCACATAGAACGATACCTCGCGATTTTCCCCATATAACGATGATGAAGTTCCCACGTTATGTACCGATTTTCGGTATTTTGAGGATTCTAGCTTCAATTTTTAACCGAATTAGGAGTTATTTGACATTAAAGGCTCCCATCAAAAACTGTCAACATAGGTCAATGTTTTATTATAACCCCTGTATAACGGTACCCTTCCAATTTCTAGCCCACCAAAAATTGTCAACATACATAGTTAGATATAGGCACCATAAAAAAGGGCCTCCCGAATGAAGCATTTTATGTACATTATCTGACATTTTAACGTACCCACTTAAAGTTGGGGACAGGACTGAAAACTAATTATTCCATTTTAGTTCACAATGTTTTATGGTGGAGGGTATGAAAAGTTCGGCCCGGCCGAACTTAACGCTTTTTTACTTGTTCTTAATTAATTTATCGTTGGAATCGAGCTTATTGACCAATGATGCAAGAGAAAAAGGAAAGCCGAAGATTCGAACCAGTGTTGCCAGTATTTTTCGGTCTCTCATCCCCAATTTCAAAATAATTTTTCCCCAAAAATCCCCAAATTTGATCGAATTTCCCCAAAATAAATCCCCTCATACGCCTTATGAAAAACCAAAGAGAATATATTTATTTGAAATAAGTCCATATTTATATTAGGCAATTTTCCTTGCGGCAATTGTCAGTTTGAAGGAGAGAGAGGTGAGGAATATGGTAACCCTTTGCCTCTCAACACCATCTCTCACCTACAAACTGACAGTTGCCGCAAGGAAAATTGCCTAATGTAAACATGGACTAATATTTGTACAGTGGGATTCAATTCACAGACAAGTATATGTTTCGCTTTACTCATAAAAAGCAACAAACATAAAAGAAAATGCAAACAAAAAGCCTCTTTACTAAAATGTAGTACAAATGAAATTCATTTCATATGCTAAAATTTTTAAACATTTTAGTTCCACTACTCCATGGGCACAATATTGCTTCTGGTAGCACAGCTATGTTTCCATTAGTTTCAGAGATATAGCTTTAATCTAAGCAAAAGCAGTCGTTTTAGCCCGTTCTAGATGAGGCTATAAAATCCAAACCCAATCTAACAACAAATAACCCAACTAAGATTTTTGTAGCCTCAATATTTACTTTCAGAAAATGCCTACTAGAAGTTGTTTTAATCAGCAGTATTAACATTTCTTTAGGGGATTCATAACTGACATATTATACGCAAGCATTGCTGGTTGACACCGAAAGCGAGTTTAAAACCACCTCTGAAGGCTGTTCAGAAGGCTTTGATCATGTTGCATTTTTGATAAGAATATACCCTGCTCTTCTCAAAATATATCATTCTATTTTATTAACGGGAGTTTCTTTCACTGTGATTCATAAAGGTTCATTGAGTTTTTCGCATTTACAAAGTGTTCCAAAAATTCTCTTATGGAACTGAAATTTGTTTGCTCCAGAGAATTACAACATATTTTACGTGAAAACTTTTTGTATGTTTTATAAAACTGCACATTTCTGGTTAACGTTTAAGTATCTGAGCCAGAAAATTCTTCATATATTCAAAGCAGGAGTCTTTAACCTTTTAATTAATGCTCTGGCACGTATTTTACTTTATTTTCGAAATCTATATATATAAAAGAGCTTAGTGATGAGTGAGTGACTGACAGATCATCGCCCAGACGAAACGGCTGAAGCTAGAAGCTTGA
Organism: Musca autumnalis; assembly: GCF_047663935.1. NCBI lineage: Eukaryota > Metazoa > Arthropoda > Insecta > Diptera > Muscidae > Musca > Musca autumnalis. The sequence continues at coordinate 234,750,407 of NW_027411977.1, forward strand.
AATTTGGAGTGTGGGTTGCTGTTGGTGTGCAGGGGTGAGATAAGGCTGGGTTTTTGGAAATTCGAACTGGAAGGGTACGAAAAGTACTAAAAGGTACTAAATATGGTACCCTTTGTATTAGGCAAACGGGAAGAGCTAGAATTGTGAAATTTGGAATGAGGGTAACTGATGGATAGTTAGAAAGATATACCAAAAGGTTTTAGGAAATTCGACCTCTAAGTGTACGAACGGATAGAGCTGGAACCCAGCAATTTCGTACTTATGGGTACGGAAAGTATTAAATGGTGCTAAATTTGGTACAATTTGGTTTTGGGTGAAAGTATAAAGCTGTTATCCTGAAATTTGGAATTAAGATTATCTTTGGAGAGTAGGATTGAGGTAATTTTGGAAATTCGTACTTATGGGTACGGAAAGTATTAAATTATACTAAATTTGGCACGAATAGAGCTGAAATCCTGCAATTTGGAATTAAGATTACTCTTGGACCGTGGGATTGAGGAAGTTTTGGAAATTCAGTTAGTACGAAAAGTACTAAATGGTACTGAATTTGGATTTGGGTGAACGGATAGAGCTGGAATCCTGAAATTTGGAATTAAGATTATCTTTGGGGTGTAGGATTGAGGTAATTTTGGAAATTCGTACTAATTGGTACGGGAAGTACTAAATGGTACTACATTTTGTACAATTTAAATTTAGGTGAAATGATGAAATTAGTAATTAAGATTACTTATGGAGTGTAGGATTGAGGTAGTTTTTAAAATTCGTACTTATGGGTACGGAAAGTACTAAGTTTGGTATAATTTGGATTCAACGATCAACAGATAGAGCTGGAATCCTGAAATTTATAATAAAGTTTACCTATGGAGTGTAGGATTGAGGTAGTTTTGGAAATTATGGGTACGGAAAGTAGTGAATGGTACTAAATTTGGTACAATTTAGATTTGGGTGAACGGATAAAGCTGGAATCCTGATATTTGAAATTAAGATTACTGTGAGTGTATGTTTGGGGTGGTTTTGGAAATTCGTTCCTATTCTGCGAAAAGTACAAAAGTGCTAAATGGTACTTAATATAGTATAATTTGGATTTTGGTGAAAGGAGAGAGCTGGAATCCTGAAATTTGGAACTTAGATTACTGTTGGAGTGTAGGACTGACATAGTTTTGAACGTTCGTACTTATGGTTACTAAAAGTACTAAATGGCTCTAAATTTGGTACAATTTAGATTTGGGTGAACGGATAGAGGTGGAATCCTGAAATTCGGAATTACTGTTGCAGATAACTAACTATCTAAATTAAGATTACTGTTGGAGTGTAGGTTTCAGGTGGTTTTGGAAATTCATACTTTCATACAAAAAGAATTGATGGTATTAGAAATAGAGGAGGAATCCGCTATTGGTGTGTAGGGTTGAGATATGGGTGTTGTTGTGGATATACGTACAATAAGTGTACGAAAATTACTATATGGCACAGAATTTGGTTAAATTGTTATTATGTAAAGGGGTACAGCTGAAATTGTGAAATTCTGTATTAGTATAGCAGTTGGCGTTTAGAGTGAAGATAGAGAGGATGTTTTGGAATTTCGTACTTATGTATACGAAAAATACTAAATCGCGATTGGAAATAATTTTTGAAAGTTATACATATTACAAGTACTAAATTTGGTACCAGTTTTGTGTTGCATGAAAGGATATGGGCGGTATTTCGAATTGTTGTGTTGGTGTCTAAATAAGGGTTTTATAACTACATACAAATTCTGAAATTAAGCTGAGGGCTGGCTGATTTGTTCAGAAATACGAAATGTACTAAATGATATTAAATTTGACGTTGGGTGTAGCAATGAAGCTGGAATTATATATTTAGTGTGTGAAAACTACAAAATTGCAATAAATTTTGTATTGGGCTTAGGAATAGAAGTGGAATTCCGATTTATTATTTATTTGTCAGGTTCATTGTTAGAGGTGGCCGTACAATAAGTGTGCCAGAAGTATTAAATAATACTAAATATTGAAGCACGGGTATTGAGTGAATCGATAAATGAAATTTGTTATGAGGATCGCTGTGTAGATTGGATCAGAATGTTTATTAAAATCCGCCTTTAAATGTATGAAAGGTTTCTACATGTAACAAGTAGAGCTAAAACTGTACAATTTGAGCTAAGGTCCTGGATTTTTAAAATTGTACTGAATAGTGTACTATTGTTATGTTATGTTAACACGAATTCGGTTTCTAAATAATGTACTGAAATCAAAAAGCAGTAAGTTCATTTGCAAAGGTAGATCTATGCGGCTAATTTTTTACAAGAAGGTTTTTACATTCTGGGAATAAAAAGGCATAAAATAAAATAACAGGTTTTGAATAAAAGTTTTCCACGTTTTGATATCACAAAATTTGGTTGGAAAATGTGGATAAAAATGTGAATAAAATTGTCAAATATAGCATGGACTGGCATTTAGCCAGCAGTTGAAATGTAGGGGTCTTTTTTGAAATTCGAACAAAACGTGTACGAACAGACTTAAATGAAATTAAATATAAATTCATATAGATATTAGTACATCAACATTTTCAGTGTTCACCATATTATTTGTTTATTTGTATATTATTCCTTTTCCGCATACGAAGTAGCGGGCATTTTGCTAGTCATACCATAAATCAGTTGATTCTAATGATAACGATGAATCATTTGGCCTGTACCCGTACTTTATAAAGTGGTAAAATCATAAACGATTTTCATATAAATTTTTGGTCTGTTCCAGTACTGCAAGAATGTACTAATTTTCACTATTTTTTTCGATAACATAAAGGAAAAAATTTATCGTAGTAAAAATTAGTAGCGGGAACGCAAAATGTGTAAAAGTGGAAAAATTGTAAAAACTTTTTAGTTCTGGAACAGAGGTATTATTAATAGCTTCCATTATTATTGCATCAAGGTCATCCTCATCCTCGAGGTTTACCCCAACATACGGTTTCAAAATTCTTGTACACAACGAGAAGATGCATATAAGCAATTCGTCATATATACATATGTACATAGTTTCTTTTACTACTTTGGAAAGTAATATTAAGAATATTCATTTTTTAGGGGACAAGAAGACCAAATAAAGTTTTGTTTATTACCTATTTGTTCATTGATGATTTTTTTTGCAGTAAAATCACATTCATTCATAAAATGCTTAATGTAACAGATATTTCAAAGCAGACAAAATCCCCATAAAATCCCCAATTATTGAGCTTATTTCCCCATCAAATCCCCAGATCCCCAATTCAAATTTTTCATCCCCATTTTGTAAAAGAAATCCCCATTTTGGGGACAAATCCCTAATACTGGCAACACTGATTCGAACCCACACAACCATCACTATGTGACATGCATGTTGCGCCTTTGGTAGAGGCTCTTCAGACATATCGGCTGTGGAGCGGCTTCTCTGCCACCGAACTTTTCTTCTTTCAAATGCAATTTTTGTTTTTTACAACACCTATGGGTATTTGCCCATATAGTTGTGGAGAGGCTTCTTTGTCATCGAACTTTTCTTCTTTCATATATATCGTCTATACGTAGTGTATACAAATTTTTGTTTAATTACCTTCTAAATACTGATACTAAATTACGTCTAAATAGTGACAATAATTGTTTCTGTTAACGACTTATGAATGAGCTGCCAAAACTTATTCCCTTTTGACGCCAAATATCGTTCGACTGTTAGCTACGAAAAATTTACCTAAAAATGGCATACAGGAAGACCGACACAATCTTGTCATTTTATTCTAAGTTTTACCCTATATACCCTGGTTTCATTGACGTAGGTGGCTGTCGCTGTCCGTGTAATGATGTTTTGAAAACATGAATAACTTTTTCGGTGGCGTCTTTAATGGGATAATGTTTAAAAATATGTAAAAGAGAATCGTTTGTCTCATAATTTTCTCAAAATATTTTTTTATTGTTTTGATTTTGTTAAAAGAGATTTCCTAGCTTTTGTAAAACTGTGAATAATTTAGGTCGTTAACACGAATTTTGATTGAGCTTATCAGAACAGTATTCAATTTACAATTTTAATTAGCAGTTAAATAGAAAAAGTCACTATTAATGGGCTAATTTACCTAATTGACCCTTCATATGTACTGACATTAAAAATGCACAAAATATCGTATGTGCAATCCTAACATCTACCCAAAATCAAAATGAATAATACCAATGCCCTCATCATATACCCTATAATAGGGCCTATTGATATCTTCGTCCATTAAATAGTTTTTACTTTCTCTCTTAAATGCCCATTTATCTGTCATCTTTCTTCCAAATCAATATTCCAATTTAATCGAAGACCATTACCAATCTCTACATTTTTCTTGTTGCCTTATCAACAGCATTTCTTTAAATCATTTTTCATTTCAGAAGAAACAGAAAAACGTTCGTGTCATGATCATCACGCACGAAAACTGTTATCTCCAACAAATTATGGGGAAACAGTTTCAAGTTAAAGACATGTAATCGGATTTTCTTTTTTCTATGAAATTTCTTTTTTTTTTCATTCGGAGTTTACAATTTCAGAAAAAATTGTCTTGAGTGATAAGAAATATCAAGTGAATTTTTCTTGTTTTTTTGGAAAGCATTTGAATAATGCTGGAGGGGCAAGTAAAATGTATGTTTAATAACACTATGCAACACTGAAAATGCAAACCACTTCTAGTATGCATTTTTTGAAAGTACATATTTAGACTACAAAAACCCTAGTAGGGTTTTGTCGTGTCAGATCCAGTTCGGATTTTATAGCCTCATTTAAACCGGGCTAAATCTACACTTTTTTGCATTTATCAGGCCTTTATCTCAGAAGCGAATAGGAATTTGGCCTTGCTGTCTTTAGCAATATTGTAGCCCTAAACTAGTAGAACTTGTCTTTTGAAAGAACCATATAAGAAAAACTCCATCTAAGGCATCAAAATCTATAAAATATAGAAAATTGTACATAATTGCTGAAATTCTGGTCAGTATCGGCTAAACTATGGGGAGTTGAACTAAGTAACCTTTTGCAAAAAATCTTCCAAATAAAGTTCTCAACAATTCTTTAGTACATTCTGAAACTCTAAAATGCTTACTTCATGTTGTTTCAGCGGTATTTTGCATCATATCTTTTACAACACATATTTCAAACACAGTTCACACCAACAGTTTATTCTCGCATTTCGGATTTCACCACATTATTGACATTTTTATTAAATCGTCGTTGAAAAATGTACTGAAAACAACGGCATAGAGGCATTTTACAACAATGACATGCTTTGAGGGGAATATTTTTCCAAAAGAAAATATTCAGAAAAAATTAACGGTTTTGGAGATACGGTGCGAAATGTATAAAAATTGTGGAATTTTTGCATATATTTTGAAATGTGAGGCAATACATGTAGTTTTGCGAGTTCATTATTTCTCCAAATATTTTATTCTTGTCCTTATCTACAAATTTGCTTCAGAGGTCAGAAGAAGATTCGCATTGATTTCAGAGGTATAGCCCCGAATTTCTTTAAAAACTCAATATTTAAACATATTTAGATGGGGCCATAAAATCCGAGCTTGATCTGACACAACAAAACCCAACTAGGGTTTGTTGTCGTTTAGGTCTGTACTTTCAAAAAATCCTCAGTTTAAATTGTTTGCACAAGATCACTTTAAAAATGTTGCACAGTGTAATTTAAGGCTTCTAGAGATAAAATAATTTCAATTGGACTTAGCTAGATAGAAAAACTTTTCAAGTTAACTTCTGGAGTTAAAATACCTTTAAAATATCTTACATAAATATAGCGTCAGAAGACCTCTTCGGCCACTTTTTGGAATAGAAACAGTTTAAAATGTATTCTGCAGACAGACAGAATACCTGCTAGATGTCCTAGAGACAGAAGTCCACCAAGAAGCCTGTCAGAGGTTAAATTCATTCGAAAGGTATTCTTACGCCTTAACGTCTTCTGGAAGCATAATACCTTTCAAGCTATGTTATAGTAGGCCTCTTAAAGTTTTTCTATGAGAAAATAGGACTTCAGTAGACAAGCGGAAGACCTCCACAAAGACCTATAGGGATAGAAACCATTAGTAACGCCTTATGTGGCGTGAACAAATTTAACATGTCCTTTTTTGGAGCCAATTGGCATTTCAAAGTCGGATAACTTTTTAAAGGTTTTTTAGACGGTATCTTAAAGTTAAAAGTTAATTAATCTATAGACAGCAAAATTCCTCTTAAGTATCTTCTAAGGACAGACAATCTTTAATAGGATTTCAGTATACAACCAAAAGAACTCTTCGTATTCCTTCTGGGGGTAGAAACGCTTTTAAGTATATTATTTTGATAGACATAAGATATCTTAAATGTCTTCCGGAAGCAGAAGCATTAAAACGTCTACAACGCTTATATGGTGGCTATACCAAAAATTGAACCGACACACAGAGGGGAAACAAAGGCCTAAAGTTGCTCAAAACTCAAAATCGTTTTTTTATGAAAAAAATTGTTGATAAATAGCAACCTGACTCTTTTCTACATTTGCTGTAACCATCCGCAACTTTGTAGGATTAACCAATCCAATGCAGCAGTCGACTGAACTCAGCCATACTGAAAACAAAAAGTACATGTTCAAATACTAAGAAATTAGGTGAACATTAAAGTGATATTATTTTCGCAAAAATGTATATTTTTCAAAATTGATTGTTTCGTATAGTCTCCAAACATGATGGGCTTTAAATAATTTTAGAATGTTTTTGCACGTTTATTCTTTAATAATGGTGATACAAATCCTTTTTCATGCATATTTTTTATGATAATTTATAAGATAATTAAAATTTCAATATTGAAAAAGTCTTTTTCCACGTCGTTTCCCGACCATAGTTTCTTCTGATGTTTTATGCGCTTAAGTCTCAAATATCAGATTCAATCATAAAAATGCGCATATTTGCGCCATTCCGAAAAAATCTATTTTTTTATTCAAAATATGAAAATTTTAAGGCAAGATATTTTTTCAAAATGTAAAATGATTTTGGATTCAGCGTTCGACTGCTTATTTTATTTGTTCTCTGGCATATTCACCATGAAAACGAAATTTTTATATATATTTGCTACATTCGAAAAAGCTTAGTTGCTGTGATAACGTATAAGGATAGGAAATTGAGAGTAATATTCCACTTACAATAATTCAAAAAATATGAAAATTAAAAAGCGAATCAGTTAAAATCAGTCGATGCGCATTCACTTTTGGATACAGCGAATCAATCTCTTTCAATATTTATGCATATTTCGATGTTGCACTCAGCGGCCAAAGAGTGCCTTCAGTTCCCAATGCAAAAAAACTAAAAGTGGGTAAAAGTCGTGCAATGCGCATACATTTTATTTTTGGTAAAATACCCATATTATTCGCGTATCTCGGTAATTTATGACATGCACAAAGGATTCCATATACATATGTATGTATGTAGAAATTTTCAATCGCGGCTTAGTACGCGGAATTGTCAAAATATATTTTTGCAGATTTCCCTACTTTCATTAGAATCCTCGCGTAAATAAAAATTAAATTTACGCGGGTTTCAAAAGAAATTGAATGAGACTTGTAAATTTTACACGCAGAAAAAAGGTTTTTAAGAAAATTGACCCATAAAATGTTGGCCTTTAGACACCAATTACTAGGATGTTGTACGGAGTACACTCATGAGGTATACATTAAACGCCGTAAAGTTACGAGTTCTATAACACTGTGCAACATTTTTAAGGTGATCTTGTGCAAACAATTTGAACTGAGGATTTTTTGAAAGTGCAGACCCAAACGACAAGAAACCCTAGTTGGGTTTTGTTGTGTCAGATCCAGCTGGGATTTTATGGCCCCATCTAAACATGGTTAAATATTGAGTTTTTTAAGAAATTCGGGTCTATATCTCTGAAAGCAATGCTAATCTTCTTCTGATCTCTGAAGCAAATTCGTAGATAAGGACAAGAATAAAATATTTGGAGAAACAACGAACTCGAAAAACTACATTTATTGCCTCAAATTTCAAAATATATGCAAAATTCCACAATTTTTATACATTTCGCACCGTATCTCCAAAACAGTTAACTTTTTCAGAATATTTTCTTTTGGAAAAATATTCCCTTGAATGTAATACACAACTCTTCAGAACATGTCATTGTTGTAAAATGCCTCTATGCCGTTGTTTTCAGTACATTTTATAACGACGATTTAATAAAAATGTCAATAATGTAGTGAAATCCGAAATGCGAGAATAAACTGTTGGTGTGAACTGTGTTTAAAATACGTGTTGTAATAGATATGATGCCAAATACCGCTGAAACAACATGAAGTAAGCATTTTAGAGTTTCAGAGTGTTCTAAAGAATTGTTGATAACTTTATTTGGAAGATTTTTGCAAAGGGTTACTTGGTTCAACTCCCCATAGTTTAGCCGATACTGACCAGAATTTCAGCAATTATGTAAAATTTTCTATATTTTATAGATTTTGCTGCCCTAGATGGAATTTTTCTTATGTGGTTTTTCAAAACATAAGTTCTACTAGTTTAGGGCTACAATATTGCTAAAGACAGCAAGGCCAAATTCCTATTCGTTTCTGAGATAAAGGCCTGCTAAATTCAAAATAGTGTAGATTTAGCCCGGTTTAGATGAGGCCATAAAATCCGAACTGGATCTGGCAGGACAGAACCCTACTAGGGTTTTTGTAGTCTAAATATGTACTTTCAAAAAATGCATACTAGAAGTTGTTTGCATTTTCAGTGTTGCGCAGTGTAATCCTATTATGACTTTGGAATATTATCATGTTGCGCGTACGAACTATTAAAAAAATCAAAAAAACCCCGAAATTCGGCAGGGGAAGGGGAACATAAAAAAACTTGTTGGCTTCAATCCATTTTTCTCCATTGATGCCAACACTGCTTCCACGTAAATTAATTTTAATGGTCGGCATAAGGGGATTCCTCCTTAAACAATAAGTTTTAAAGAATTTCAGTCATACTATATTGAATATGTTAACAGTTCGCGAATGCTTAAAGGGTGAAACTTGGATTCAAAACATTTGTGGTTTTTACCATATATGGAATATACATCTGAACCTGTTTGATCTAAATCCTATCAAAAGTGTCCTAGTGAAAATTTAGAATACATTTTATCAAATATAAACGTGATCTGAGGTATATTGTGGTTTTTGTGAAACTTTAACAAAATGTGAAATAAAAAATATATGTTGGGACTACACATAAATCTGAACTGATTTGGACCAAATTTGACACACTTTGACATCGGCTAAGTTTCTATCACTTATATATACCGCTTTTTGTGTATAATTTATCTAAACTCGGATGCCAATATATATGTATGGGAGCTGCAAATCCGGACCAATTCTCACTATTTTCTGTAGTGTTACTGTTTAGGCCGTAAATATAATGTGTGCCAAATTTTACGTTAATCGGACTACAAATGAGCTTGTTAGGGTTTTAATCAGCTTTTAACATACATTTCCCCTCTGTGCGACATGACCCATTTTATGTACCAATGACTCTATATGTAGCCCAAAGGTCTCTATCTTTGTTGCGCAGTGGTATAGGCCTCCTAGGGGCAGATGACCTTCAAGACCATTCAAAAAGCCTCTTAAAGATGTTCAAAGGCAGAAGACCTTTGGAAGGTCTTGGAGAAGCACAATGTTTTATAGACATAACTAGCTGACCCGGTCCGCGTTGCTGGCCCGGTTTTTAGTTTTCCGTGTAAACATTTATAACTCATCTACATATTTATATATCTACACCTTTTCAGATTCAATTCGAATTATTTTAGTTGTAATTCGAGAACTCCATTTTTAATTCGTAACATTTTATTTGTAATTCGAAAATCGCATTTTTAATTCGAAACACTTCAATTGTAATTCGAATTATTCCATTTGTAATTCGAATTTATCTATTTGTAATTTGAATTACTATATTTGTAATTCGAATTATTCCATTTGTAATTCGACTTATTTTACTTGCAATTCGAACTATTTTATTTGTAATCCGAATTATTCCATTTGTTCCTTTTTGTTCCTTTCCTTTTTATAAATGGAATAATTCGAATTACAAATGGAACAATTTGAATTACAAATATAATAGTCGAATTACAAATGGAATAATCTGAATTACAAATAGAATGAAATGTTGCGATTTTCGAACCGAATTGACGTAACTATGCATTCCTCTTGAAACTTCATAAAATAAAAATTTTAGCAAACCTCTCATGTAATTGTATCTCCAGATTTAAAATAGATAAGCATTCCAATTCTGTGTCCAGTTTTTGATAAATGTTGATGATGTTGGGTATTTGCAAGATTTTAGCCAAATTATTAAACTGAAATGACTATAATTTGGTTTGTTGGGGGTCGTAAATACTTCTGCAGAGTATTGTCGCTACAGGTCCACTTTTTGATAAAGCTCCCATAGAACGATACCTCATGAATTTCTATAGTAAGGAGGTTTTGCCTAATTTTCCCACCGAAATCCACCGAAATGGTTGTTGTTGGTCTCCGTCGGGGGTCGTAAACATACCTGCAGAGACTTGTTGGTATAAGTCAACGTTCTGATATAGGTACCATAGAACAGTTTGGAGGTCTCCCACCGTCATGGCTACAATTTGGTATTTAGTCCCTACTTTCTGCATTACCAGTAAGCTGAATAATGGGTTACTTCTTAAAACTTTTAAAAGGAAAAATTACATTGTGATTTGGGGTTCGACTGTAGTCCTTGGCAATATTTGGTTTTCTCCGTCATACTTGTTTGTAAAGAAGACCTGCTCAAATAGGGACTTAGCTGACCCGGTTCCGCGTTGCTGGCTCGTCGTTTTGGATTTCCATGTAAGCATTAGTAATCTATCAACAATTTATCTATCTAATATTGATACCTCCAGATTTTCGAACCGAATTGACGATATGTCGATGTTTTGGTATAACCCTCATACAATGGTATCTCCAGATGTAGAATAGAAAGTCACTTAAATTATAGCTTCTACCATACGATGTTTAAGGGTATACTGAACTTTGTGATTCTGTTTGAGAGATGTCTCCCTTGTCCCGTATGGGATGTTGTGGAACAATGTTTTTTTTTTTGATTCTGTTTGCATCACATCGGAATATTCGTCGGAGAACCTATAAAGTATGTATAAATTTGTGATCAACATAAAAAATAAGTCGATATAACGATATCCGTCTGTCTATCTGTTGAAATCAAGATACAGCTCGCGATATTTAACATATAACTCTTCAAATTGGTACAGAAGTTTCTATTTATTACTCGTAGCATGTTTGGTATTGAAAGGTTATAATATAAGTCCACATTTTGATATAGCCGCCACACCATTAATAGTGAATCTGATCAGAAAGAATAAAGTTTTCAAAAATTGGACGCAATCGCGATATTCTGATTCAAAAAACCCATTATTGACAGAGGCCACAATTACTATTGTTTTTACTAATACGTCTAATAATCTCTGAGTTTCGCTATTTGTTAAAACCTGTTATGGGAGAAGTCCCCCATCCCCTCCATTTTCTGTATTCTACCACCTTATGAACCTGCACACACGGAAGTCTAATTTAGAACATCATGTCAGTCATAAATAATTTATATACATTTAGATACATCATAGCATAGTTTACCCGTCGTTTTAGTGACCATTTCACATTTTTAGACGTTCCAGTTATTTAACCATCTTTGAAATTACGTTTTGCCTGGTTTCTCAATCAATTTTTTGGAATTTCGATCACGCAGCATTTTACATTATCGAGGTTGTACTGTATTCCAAATGTGGGGTTGATCGCGCTTTCCCACTTATTGAAGCCAGTGTTTATAGCGTTTGTGTAGTCACGCTTACTAAAATTAAGGATATTATCTATAATAATACATTTTTGAACCAGTAAGGAAAGGATCATAGTCGGGCGGGGCCGACTATATGATACCCTACACCACTGTGAATATGTAAAATATAGGAGATATGTATCAATTTGAACTGATTTATATACATATATATACACATCCCAAATTTCATCAAAATTAGACAGAGCGGGCGAAAATATACATAGGATCTATATCCAAATCTGAACCGATTTCGATATAAGTTGTTACACTTATTTCTAGACTAAATTCAGTCACACATTCCAAATTTCATCAAAATTGCACGTAAATAGCGTGTTTTCAGCAAATACGTCAAATCGGCCGAAAATATATTTGGGAGCTATTCCAAATATGAACCGATTTCGATGTAGTTTGGGACATTTACTTTGAGACCGAATTCAGTCACACATTCAAAATTTCATCAAAATCGGACGTATATAGCGTGTTTGCGCAGCAAATACGCCAAATCGGCGGAAAAATATATGGGAGCTATATCCAAATCTGAACCGATTTCGATATAATTTGGTACATTTATTTATAGACCTAATACATTTAAATGTCAAATTATAGCTACATCGGTCTGAAAATGTAGCTACAAACGTCAAAACACCGCAAATCGGGGGTACCGTTATATGGGGGCTATACCAAAACGTGGACCTATGTCCACAAGTTTGGTTATATAAGTTTATTGACACTTAAGAACCCTAAGTGTCAAAATATAGCTAAATCGGTCTGAAAATGTAGCTAAAACTTGTTATGTTAACCGTTTACATTGCAACCCGGACAAATTTCATAAATGTAAACGTACGCTAGGTGGCGACGGCGTAAGGAACGCCATTCAGTGGAGTTGGTCAACACAACTTTGACAGTCAATTTTTGGAAGGTGGCAACCCGGCATGCAAATGGCGGACATTCTTTTCATTTCATTTGCAAATTTTTTCCGGGCCATGAAGCCAACTTGAAAATGCAATTTTATTTGCATTAGAAACCACGGCCGCTTTAACATCGTCAACACCACTACAACCGAGCAATTGTGAAATTCGCGTGGCTGTACTACAGTAAAATTTTTTGCAAGTGTTGTGCCGTGGAATATCTAAAGGAACATAGTTCCAATAAGAAATTTTTCGCTCCATTTGTTTTTTTCTACCAGAAGGTAAGCTTCTAGTACAACAGTACTATTAAGAAATTAGATTGTGTTACTAAAGTGCGTGTTTCGTTTTCTTAAGGTTTGGCGAAAACGGTAATTGTGCTGGTTACATCATTTTTATAAACGCATGGAGTTTCCATCGCAAGATCATCGGCCGTCATAAAAGTGTTTTATACCCCATCCACCACTTTCGCAAACACTTGTGAGAAATTTTGGAAGTAAAAGCGTTTCAAGATATTGAGCGGAAGGGTAAACCAAACTTGGCTCCCACTAATAAATATACATCAGTGGCCTTGGATGAATTACACCAGCACAATTTACCGCCACCGCAAGTTTTTTTTGAATGGTTGCAGTCCAACCAAACACGCATAGCGGTATTGCATTTTTTTTGCCGAATTCGATGTCAACGTGTTTATGACGAAAATACCTTTCCTAACCACAACACCGTGCATCATCGCCCGGATTTTGTTGCAGTGGATTTAGCTGACCTGGTTACAAACTACAACTAGCTGTCCATTCAAACTGTACCGGCCTCCCACATGCTGAATAACCCAGCTGGAATGCAGATAAGTAGAAACCAGTGTAGTGCCTGTGAAATCTGTCTGTAGCATACTTACGTGTACACCACCAGTGTAATCTGTTTGCCTATTAGTATTAAAAGTAGTATCCTTATTTCTCCGCCACAGGCAGGGAGATAAGGAACTACGTTTCTACATTCATTGAGATCGACGGTCAGCCGATCATAAATTGAAATTAATTAACTTTGCTTAAATTTTTTTTCTATAAAAAAAAGGTTTTCTGAATTTGATCATATGTTTAAGTGAACATGTCTGTACTACATATATACATGTATGTACATATGTAAATTGACTTTTATAGCGGTAAATTTCTGAACATAGCGGTGCATCACCACGTGCAGTATTCGCGAATACAGAAGGGTAGAACATAAAAGAAAAGAGAAACAGAAGAGGAACGCAAAATGTGCATGGTGTATATATGTATATAACCATTAGAATTTATACATGAAAAATTATACTTATATAATTTAGAATTTTAAGGCATAGTCTAGAATCAATTCTGACTTTAAATTTATTATTGTTGATTTAAATCTTAATTAATCCTTTCATTGATTTAAACCCTTGTCCTTTATTTGAGGATGTCGATCCCAATCAAAGTTTGATAAAAATTAAGCATCAAAATTTTTTTTGATAATTCTGGATCATTCCAATTGAGCTCAATAGGGTTAGTGATTCCTTTTGATATCATAGTACAAGTGCATATTAGCACTGGCATTGTGGTTGACAACCAATTCATCTGCTTTTGATCATTTTTTTTTAATTATAATTTGTAGAGTCTTTATAAATGTTTCCTTGGAAACTAATGAATATGTAAATATTTTTGGACCATATGGGTATCCAAATAAAACCTGAATTGTCTTTATAATATGAAACCATATTTGTTGAATATGTGGTAAATATTTCTTTATAAGGTAATGTAGAAGGGAGGTTCAGCCAATGGAAGTTTTTTTTGGGAGTCAATTAAGACTCATTGGGGATTTTCTTTGCAGAAATCCATTGGGTGGGCAAGGTAACCCAACAACACCTGGGTACCCAACATCAGCAACAACAACAACTTTAATTCTTTTGAATTTAAAGAAGCATTTCTTTTTTTGTGATTTTGTGATTGATAATGAATCAATTTTGTTTATGTCTGGTCTGGAGTGGCCAACTGAGCTAGACCGAATCTCTTCAATGGCAAGTGTATACCAGCGACATCTTGGTATGCCTCATTCCCCATTACACTCCAAACTAGTTACATAACAATGGCGCCCAACGTACAAGCCAATGTCTTGGGTTCAACTCCCATCAATGGGAATTGTTCCTGAACATTAGGTGTATGAATTTTTGTTTGATTGGTTTTCAGTATGTCTTGAGTTGTTGTTATATTACAACATACCAATTGCGACTTAAGGTCAATTAAATTTTAACATCATTTCTTGAATGTCAACTTAAAGGAAAAGAGTTTTAGTCGTCTTGCAAGCCTGAGTTTATGTCAAGCTGCAATTTTGCGACAAAACTTCTATGTTATTAAGTTCATACTTCGACTTTCTGTAAAGCTTTATAATATATTGTCATCTGCAGTTGATTATTTATGATCTTTTGTATGATTTGCTATATTATAGATGCTTTAATATATTGATTTATTAGAATTGAAATTTTTGGGGAAAATTTTTGACTGCGCTTTTGAAAGATGTTGAAGATTGTTTGTTGTTGTTGATTATTCATTTTTTGTTTATCTTGGCTGATACCTTAACCTTCTACCGATTACCTTATACATATTATGAACAAATTTTGACCTGCAATTATTTGAACTTTTTCTGAGAAATATTGAAAATAAAGTTAGTGATATTGATTCGATTGTTGGCACGTTTAAGACATATTAGTTTTCATTTTTATCTGGCACCTGCACTTATAAGATCTTTTGGCATTTTTTTTTCTGTTTCCGGTTTGAGAATTGAATGTGAAGCATCGTCGTGGAACCCGGTGAAGCCTTTCGAGATTTCAATTGGGATCTGTGGTGCATTAGCTTTTGTCAGATTTTTCAGAAATTTGTGATAGTAATTTACTATTCACTTTCCTGGATTTTCTACCGTGGTACTAATTATCATTCTTTTTCCGATTGCGTGAGGCATAGGGTCGTCGCCCTCAAGACATTTGTTTTTCTCTTTTTGATTAAAAGACGGCAGGAGGGGTTTGATAGGCTCAAACTACTGATTGCTAGTTCTTACTTTTAAAATATATAAGCTTTAAGTAATAATATATTTTTGTTTTGGTTTCACGTACACACAGGGTGTACACAGAACTGGACTAACTGTACCCGAAGACTGGTCTTCAGTTCGACTCGAGGTCAACTGGGGTACCTTAAGGTTGTAGGGGCGGTTAGTCTGGAGAGCCTTCGGACGGCAGCGCTCAACCTTGAGTTGGAGCATTTTCCGTAGGACTGGTTGTTGTCTGGTTGTCGATTTCTCAGTGTATCTTTAGAAAGCCGTTCTATGCTTAACTAAAGATACACTGAAGAGACCTCGAGAAACTCTTTGAGGAAATTCTAACCGGCAACAATCACTCCTACGTTTTGAACAGTTTACCTCATAGAACAATAGGGGTAGGCGAAGAGGACTGAAGAGCCTATCGAAGTCCTATATATATATTTTTTTTCTTCACCAGCTAAGACCTTTCTTTTTCTGATTCGAATATTATCCGAATTAATTTTACCCGGACTTACAAACTTTTACCCTGATCTACCACAGCCTAGATAATCTACTGTCTCAATTTATTCTGTTTTTCAGGATTTTTGAGTTTTTTTCTGCTTTTGAGAAACTTTTCATGATTCGTTGATTTTAGATTCGATTCTTTTTCGAAATACCTGACCTGTTGGAACCATTTAAATTTTCATATTGAGTTTTGTTGCGTATGAGATTTTCTATATTGGACTTTTCGGAACCTTAAGGCAGTAACCGTGATTGACTGTTTCATCTATATATCTTTGGTATTTTTGTTGAATTTATGGTATCATACCTACCTTTTTGAAAACCTGTCGGTCATTAGAGAAGACATTTTTGGATTTTGAGCTTTTTATTGAAATTTCTTGTTGGACTGAGTAGTACAAGGACATTTTTTTTGTAACTTTTGTTGATTTGTGGGACATCATGCAGCCTGCTACAGGTGCTAAGCCAAAAACTTACAGCATTATTACCAGGTCGACAAGTCAAGCAGTCGGAGAAGCTGCTGGAACAGAACCAGGTACCGGATCAGGTATCCCAGCTAGCGCTGATGGCAATGATCCGCCTACACCAAACGAATTTGCAAGTCCACCTACTCTTTCGCAAGTAAATGAGCAACCAAGCACAATTACTAGACCTTCTTTTAGCCCTTTGACTATTCGTGGCAATGATGAAGATCAGGTAGATAGGCTTAGTAGCACAGGAGTTCTTGAGGTAGTTCAGTCCGCCTTAGAGGCCACCCAAGCATCAATGGTTGAAACCATGAAAAAGGAAATGCAGAAAGCGGTTGCTGCTGCAGTTCAAGCTGCTTTTTCTCAATCTTCCGTTCCTCCAGCTAATCCTATTAACAGACAAGAACCACATTCTCAAAGCATTGATTGGCCTCATGATTTGCCACCACTACAAACCGATACCAGACATGCAGGTTCGGGTAGTAGAAACCAGGAAGTTCCAAATCGAAATAGGGAAGATTTTAGTAGGCCCAGGTATCCATATCTCAGTAAGTGGGGCATTAAGTTTGATGCTACCCCAAAGACACCAAATGTCGAAGATTTCATCTTTCGAGTGGAAAGGCTTCGAAATAGTTATGGCTGCCCAGAACAAGAATTGGTTGATGAATTTCATCATTTACTGGAAGGCCGTCCTTGTCAGTGGTACTGGGGTCTGATCCGTCAATATCCAAATTTGAACTGGGAGATGTTAAAGCTGTGTATAGTTAGGGAATTCCAGCGTTTTCAATCAAATCTTGATGTAATGAGGCAGATTATGGACAGGAAGCAGGGGAGAGATGAGTCTGCTACACAATATATAGACGCTATAAATAATCTGCGTACTCAATTAAGGGAACCTTTGAAAGATTTTGAAGTTATAGACATCCTCAAAGCTGGATTGAAACCCCGACTTGCCCATTTAACTTTCAGTGGCACCTTTTATTCTGTTGAACAATTCCGAAATGAAGTTAGAAAAGCTGAAGAGTTTCTTGAAAGGGAATCGTCGATGAGATTTAGAACAGGCCAACCCCCTCGAATGATAAATGAAATTAACGATTCTGATTTTGATGATTTAGTCCATGATGTTGAGGAGTTGCGTTTACGGCAGAAGCCAACTGGTGTTTCCAAGAGCGAGCCTTCACGATGTTGGAATTGCGGCAGCAATGGCCACATTTTTAAGAACTGCTCTAGTTCACATCGTTCAATATTTTGTTTCCGCTGTGGATCACCAGGGGTTACCACTCCACAATGCAATCAATGCAAACAAATTAGTCGTCCCTCTAATGTTTCTAAATCCGAATCCATAGCTACTCAGACAGTGGATTGACTAGCCTCTACTGATGTTTCCACTCATACAGATCCAATTTTTTCTGATCCATGTAAAGTATTACCCAGACTTTCCAACAACTTAGCCAAAACCAAACCTGATTTGACATTACCTTTTCACGTCCGCATGGCCAATTATATGAAGACTCGTGATAGAATTTTCAATTCCGAAATAACTGCCGATACCACTGTTTTTGTTTCCAAACGTATTATGAAGACCCGTCAGCGATATAAACGTAGGCGACTTAAAAGGTTATCAATATCGTCTGCTCAATTTTCTGATTTTAGACCCAATGATCCTCGACCATTTAGAGAAGTTCTTGTTAATGGAGTATCAGTTTTAGCTCTTTTTGATAGTGGAGCCAGTGTCACCTGCTTAGGTAAAAATTGTTTTTCTTTGATTGATGAATTAAATCTGAAGGTTAATCCTGTATATAAATGTAGCGTTGGTACAGCTAGTGGCCAGCGAATTTCCTGTTCTGGTAAAGTTAGTGTTGAGCTCTCGTACGACGGTAAGACGAAGACCATGGATGTTTATCTTATTCCTGGTCTCGAGAATTCCATGTACTGCGGTGTAGACTTTTGGAAAGAGTTCAGCGTAGCACCAAAACTTATTAGCAGCTTAGAGATCCATTCCGATAAAGTAGATTCCGATATGCATATCTTGTCCGATGACCAATTAGCCTTGCTGGAGAAAGCTAAGGAAAGTTTTAGAGATTTTGAGAAGCATGGTCTCGGCAAGACAGATCTGGAGGAACATGTCATTGACACGGGGGATGCTGTCCCAGTAAAACAGCGACATTATCCAGTATCGCCAGCTGTCGAGTCTCTTATATATCAGGAATTGGATCGCATGTTGAGTCTAGGTGTTATAGAACCAAGTACAAGTCCGTGGAATTCGCCAGTCACACTCGTACGTAGAGGCGAAAAGAACAGGCTTTGCTTGGATGCACGCAAGCTAAACGAAGTTACCGTAAAAGATGCTTATCCGCTACCATTTATAGACGCACTCTTAGGCAGGCTTCAAGACACTTATTTTATATCAAGCATCGACTTGAAGGATGCATTTTGGCAAGTGCCTCTGGCAACAGAAAGCCGTCCGAAGACTGCGTTCACAGTTCCGGGGAGACCACACTATCAATTTACTGTCATGCCGTTTGGGTTGTGCAATGCAGCCCAACGGTTATGTCGGTTAATGGATAGAGTGATCTCACCGGAACTGAAAAACAAGGTTTTCGTATACCTCGACGACTTGTTAGTAGTTTCTCCGGATTTTGACTCACATGTCGAACTACTTCGTCAGGTAGGTGAAATGTTGACCAGGGCAAACTTGACAATCAATCTCAAGAAATCCAAATTTTGTCGTCGAGAGCTTAGATACCTCGGGTATATTGTCGGGGCAGGAAAATTAAAGCCTGATCCATCAAAGATTAACTCAATCACTGATATTCCAATTCCAAAGTCCGCTAGAGATGTTCGTAGGTTCCTAGGGATGGCTTCTTGGTTTAGGCGCTTCATCAAAGATTATGCCGAAATAACCGCTCCCATGACTAGCACCTTGAAGAAGGGCAGAACTTTTTCATTCGGTGATTCCGCAATCGAGGCTTTCAACAAATTAAAAGTAGCTCTGACTACAAGTCCTGTTTTGAACCATCCTGTGTTCGATAAAAGATTTTACGTCCAATGCGATGCCTCCAATCTTGGGTTAGGCGCAGTGCTGTTCCAGCTAGACGCTGAAGGTCTGGAACGCCCCATCGCCTTTCATTCCGCTCAGTTGACGAATGCTGAACGGAATTATAGTGTCACTGAGCGAGAGTGCTTAGCCGTGATCAGTGCAATAAAGAAATTCCGTCCTTTTATTGAGATGATGCCGTTCACGGTTATCACTGATCACAGCGCTTTGAAATGGTTGATGGGGCAGAAAGATCTCAGTGGTCGGTTGGCGAGGTGGAGCTTGAAGCTTCAGGCCTTTAACTTCGATATACAGCACAGAAAGGGATCGCAAAATGTAGTCGCGGACACTTTATCTCGTTTACACATGGATGAAATCAACATGTTCATTGATGAAAAGCCTTTGATTGATTTAGATTCGCCCGATTTCAAGAATGAAGAGTACACTCAGTTGTTAGAAATGGTACGCGAGAACCAAGACAGTCTTCCGGACTTAAAAATTGTTGACTCATTTGTATATAAAAAGACGATTCCGTCTGATGGTACTCCGGTACATGAAAATTTTATTTGGAAACTTTGGGTCCCAAGTTCATTAACCGAATCACTTATTGAAAAGACACACACTTCGTCATTGAATTGTCATTGCGGAATAGGACGCACGATCGCTGCACTGAGGCAATATTTTTATTGGCCTAAGATGGCTCAACAAGTCCGAAACTTTATCAACCACTGCATTGTTTGTAAGCAATCGAAAGCTCCGAATCATATTTTAAGACCCAAGATGGGAACCGAAACCGTAACCGATAGGCCTTTTCAAAAAATTTTTATAGATTTTATTGGACCTTTTCCCAGGTCAACGTTGGGAAACACATATGTTTTTATTGTGTTAGATCACTTAACTAAATTTGTTTTGCTGAAGCCACTTGCTAAGGCTAACTCGAAAAACGTTATAAAATTTTTGGAATCCGAGGTATTTCATAAATTCGGTGTGCCACAGATTGTACATTCCGACAACGGGAAACAGTTCACGTCAACCGAATTTTCTTCCTTTTTAAATAAATATGGATGCCGACCGATTAGAAATGCCGTGTATTCGCCTCAGGCGAATGCATCGGAACGCGTAAATAGGACCATAATCGCGGCGATCCGGACTTATGTTTCGGAAGACCAACGCGATTGGGACCGAAATATATCGTCCATAGAATGTTCTTTGAGGTCCACTTTTCACACGACACTTGGTTGTTCACCGTATTTCGCATTATTCGGCACCCACATGGTTACACACGCGAGCACTTATGATTTAGCACACAAATTAGGAGTTTTAGAAGACGGTATGGTTGAAATAGTCCCGAAACACGATATTTTGAATTTAATCCGCGAAACGATTAAAACGAAAATCCACGATTCTTTTGAAAAATCGGCGGCGCGGTATAACACTAGGACTCGCGACGTCAGTTTCAAACCGGGGCAGGAAATACTTAGGCGCAATTTTGTTTTAAGTGACGCTTCGCGCCATCTTAACTCAAAATTGTGTCAAAAGTTCGTAAAGTGCAGAGTTGCCAGACAGGTTGGAACATCCCTATATGAGATTGAGGACTTACGTGGTAGGAAGATAGGCGTCTACCATTGCAAAGATTTACAGCACATGGTGCCAACAAAATAATTAGCCCGGCTTTTACCTTCTTATGATTTTTTTGTACTCTTAATCTCAGGGTCGCGGTTCTTCCCCACCCTTAACATCCATCGGTTAACTTCCCGAATCAGTATGGCTTCGGCAGGCCTATGCCAACGTGTTCGGGTTTGTTATGTTAACCGTTTACATTGCAACCCGGACAAATTTCATAAATGTAAACGTACGCTAGGTGGCGACGGCGTAAGGAACGCCATTCAGTGGAGTTGGTCAACACAACTTTGACAGTCAATTTTTGGAAGGTGGCAACCCGGCATGCAAATGGCGGACATTCTTTTCATTTCATTTGCAAATTTTTTCCGAGCCATGAAGCCAACTTGAAAATGCAATTTTATTTGCATTAGAAACCACGGCCGCTTTAACATCGTCAACACCACTACAACCGAGCAATTGTGAAATTCGCGTGGCTGTACTACAGTAAAATTTTTTGCAAGTGTTGTGCCGTGGAATATCTAAAGGAACATAGTTCCAATAAGAAATTTTTCGCTCCATTTGTTTTTTTCTACCAGAAGGTAAGCTTCTAGTACAACAGTACTATTAAGAAATTAGATTGTGTTACTAAAGTGCGTGTTTCGTTTTCTTAAGGTTTGGCGAAAACGGTAATTGTGCTGGTTACATCATTTTTATAAACGCATGGAGTTTCCATCGCAAGATCATCGGCCGTCATAAAAGTGTTTTATACCCCATCCACCACTTTCGCAAACACTTGTGAGAAATTTTGGAAGTAAAAGCGTTTCAAGATATTGAGCGGAAGGGTAAACCAAACTTGGCTCCCACTAATAAATATACATCAGTGGCCTTGGATGAATTACACCAGCACAATTTACCGCCACCGCAAGTTTTTTTTGAATGGTTGCAGTCCAACCAAACACGCATAGCGGTATTGCATTTTTTTTGCCGAATTCGATGTCAACGTGTTTATGACGAAAATACCTTTCCTAACCACAACACCGTGCATCATCGCCCGGATTTTGTTGCAGTGGATTTAGCTGACCTGGTTACAAACTACAACTAGCTGTCCATTCAAACTGTACCGGCCTCCCACATGCTGAATAACCCAGCTGGAATGCAGATAAGTAGAAACCAGTGTAGTGCCTGTGAAATCTGTCTGTAGCATACTTACGTGTACACCACCAGTGTAATCTGTTTGCCTATTAGTATTAAAAGTAGTATCCTTATTTCTCCGCCACAGGCAGGGAGATAAGGAACTACGTTTCTACATTCATTGAGATCGACGGTCAGCCGATCATAAATTGAAATTAATTAACTTTGCTTAAATTTTTTTTTCTATAAAAAAAAGGTTTTCTGAATTTGATCATATGTTTAAGTGAACATGTCTGTACTACATATATACATGTATGTACATATGTAAATTGACTTTTATAGCGGTAAATTTCTGAACATAGCGGTGCATCACCACGTGCAGTATTCGCGAATACAGAAGGGTAGAACATAAAAGAAAAGAGAAACAGAAGAGGAACGCAAAATGAGAAATAATTAAGATCATCTATAGCAAGGTGTAAGATTTATTTTTACACTGCGTTTGTTTTTAACGCCATAAGCTTTCATTGGTCTCAAAGTGCGTTTTGGCCTCTAATCGTTCTTTAAGTATTTTTACTTTTACTCGTTGAAAATGTATTTGTGAATTCTGTGCTGACAGGTGTAACCGATTATTCTTTTAGTAACTTTGAAACTATTTAGTATTCAATTTTGGATACTAACAAATCATTCTTAACAAAACCGCCTTGGATCTTTTTATCCACCTTATACATATATGTGCATGGTGTATATATGTATATAACCATTAGAATTTATACATGAAAAATTATACTTATATAATTTAGAATTTTAAGGCATAGTCTAGAATCAATTCTGACTTTAAATTTATTATTGTTGATTTAAATCTTAATTAATCCTTTCATTGATTTAAACCCTTGTCCTTTATTTGAGGATGTCGATCCCAATCAAAGTTTGATAAAAATTAAGCATCAAAATTTTTTTTGATAATTCTGGATCATTCCAATTGAGCTCAATAGGGTTAGTGATTCCTTTTGATATCATAGTACAAGTGCATATTAGCACTGGCATTGTGGTTGACAACCAATTCATCTGCTTTTGATCATTTTTTTTTAATTATAATTTGTAGAGTCTTTATAAATGTTTCCTTGGAAACTAATGAATATGTAAATATTTTTGGACCATATGGGTATCCAAATAAAACCTGAATTGTCTTTATAATATGAAACCATATTTGTTGAATATGTGGTAAATATTTCTTTATAAGGTAATGTAGAAGGGAGGTTCAGCCAATGGAAGTTTTTTTTTGGGAGTCAATTAAGACTCATTGGGGATTTTCTTTGCAGAAATCCATTGGGTGGGCAAGGTAACCCAACAACACCTGGGTACCCAACATCAGCAACAACAACAACTTTAATTCTTTTGAATTTAAAGAAGCATTTCTTTTTTTGTGATTTTGTGATTGATAATGAATCAATTTTGTTTATGTCTGGTCTGGAGTGGCCAACTGAGCTAGACCGAATCTCTTCAATGGCAAGTGTATACCAGCGACATCTTGGTATGCCTCATTCCCCATTACACTCCAAACTAGTTACATAACAAACTGTCAAAATACCGTAAATCGGGGGGTACCGTTATATGGGGGCTATACTGAAACGTGGACCTATGTCCACAACTTTTGTTATATAAGTTTATTGACATTTAAGAACCCTAAATGTCAAATTATAGCTACATCGGTCTGAAAATGTAGCTAAAAACGTCAAAATACCGCAAATCGGAAGGCACCGTTATATGGGGGCTATACCAAAACGTGGACCTATGTCCACAACTTTTGTTATATAAGTTTATTGACACTTAAGAACCCTAAATGTCAAATTATAGCT
The DNA here is from genome assembly GCF_047663935.1 of Musca autumnalis. Lineage (NCBI taxonomy): Eukaryota > Metazoa > Arthropoda > Insecta > Diptera > Muscidae > Musca > Musca autumnalis. Next base: position 234,774,796 of record NW_027411977.1, read on the forward strand.
ATATCGGTCTGAAAATGTAGCTAAAAACATCAAAACACCGTAAATCGGGGGGCACCGTTATATGGGGGCTATACCAAAACGGGGACCTATGTCCACAACTTTTGTTATATAAGTTTATTGAAACTTGAGAACCCTAAATGTTAAATTATAGCTACATCGGTCCGAAAATGTAGCTAAAAACGTCAAAATACCGTAAATTGGGGGGTACCGTTATATGGGGGCTATACCAAAACGTGGACCTATGTCCACAAGTTTTGTTATATATGTTTATTGACACTTAAGAACCCTAAATGTCAAATTATAGCCAAATCGGTCTGAAAATGTAGCTGAAAACGTCAAAATACCGTAAATCGGGGGGTACCGTTATATGGGGGCTATACCAAAACGTGGACCGATATATCCCATCTTCGAACTTAATCTTCCGACGGCTAAAAAAAAATGGTATTCCCCAATTTTCAGCGAAATCGGTCAACAAATGCGACCTGTATGTTGCGAACGGACGGACGGACGGACGGACATGCATAAATCGACTCAGAAAGTGATTCTATGTATATCCCTAGAAGGAACTATGGGTCTATCTCGTTTCCTTTTGTATGTTACATACAAATGCACTAACACATAATACCCCTTACCACATAGTGGTGTAGGGTATAAAAATTGGGCTGACCGCGATATTCCACTTCAGAGATGACCATTCAGGATCGAGGCAGTATTTACCATAGTATTGCAAGTAATTTTTAAACAATACGTTCAACAATATCCTTAATTTCACGTTGTCTTAAAAAATTTTGTGGGGGAGGTACCCTGGTCACTCCACTGACCAGTATGAAAAATAGCTAAAAACCTATTCTCAGACCTAAAAACTCCACATACAAAATTTCATCGAATACAGTCCAGCCGTATCGGAGGAGTTTAATTTCGAACATCATGGCAGACTCGAAGAATTTTATATATGGTAAATTTCAAATTTCCTTTGCAATTACATAGAAAAACAAGTAAGAAAAGCGTTAAGTTCGGTCGGGCCGAACTTTTTATACCCTCCACCACAAATTTCAGCCGTTTCGGTGGATTAATGTGGCCACTACCTTCAAAATACCGAAATTCGGAAGGTACCGTTCTATGGGGGCTATATGATGGCGTGGACCTATACCTACAAATTTCTGGGGTAAAGTTTTATACGCCTAAAGAAGACTAAATACCAAATTTCAGCCATATCGGTGTGATAATGAGGCTAAAACGTTCAAAATATCGAAAATCGGGAGATTTGTATTATGGGGGCTATATCAACACGTGGACCTATATAAACATTTTATGGTAGAAATGTTTCTTAGCCTCTGGAAACACAAAATACAAAGTTGCAACCGATTCTTTGGTCAAATGGGTCTAATACATTCAAAATATATTAAAATGACGCGTACTTTATAAGGGGTCTTATGTGGGGACTATACCAAAACGTGGACCTATATAACCCAACTTTGGTAAGAATGTTTTCTGGCCTCTGAAGACACAAAGTACCAAATTACAACCAATTCGGTGTTAAAATGGGCCAAATATCTTAAAAATTCCTTAAAACGACGCGTACTTTATATGGGGCCTTATATGGGGGCTATATCAAAACGTGGACCTATATAACCCAACTTTGGTAGGAATATTGTTTGGCCTCTGGAGACACAAAGTACCAAATTACAACCAATTCGGTGGTAAAATGGGCCAAATATCTTAAAAATTCCTTAAAACGACGACGCGTCACGCGTCATTTTGTATGGGGGCTATACGAAAGCGTGGACCTACATAGCCCGCTTTCAATACCAAAAGTCCTACGTAAATATAACATATTTTCCCAAAATTTCATCAACCTACGTCAATCCGTTCGGACGCTAGAGTGATTTCCACAGACGGACAGACGGACAGACGGACAGACAGACAGACGGACAGACGGACGGACATGGCTATATCGATGTAGAATTGCACGCTGATCAAGAATATATATACTTTGTGGGGTCTACAATGATTATTTCGAGTAGTTACAAACGTAGTGACAAACTTAATATACCCCCATCCTATGGTGGAGGGTATAAAAATTAAAAACTTTTTTGGCGAGCACATCCGCCATTTTTGGTACATGGGTTACGAAAAAAATCGTGGTTTCAAATCTGTTCGCGTTCACAAAATTGGATGCTGCACTCAAAAGTTATATGCGGTTTTACTCTCTTGTAAAGAAAAAAATATTTAAACATTCCTATTGTGTTGTAATATGAACATGTATATATGAATCGTTAGCAGCATTTGATATCTATCCGTAGATGCTAAAAAAGTTGCTACATTTATTTTTATATTCGCGGAAAATCAAAAAATATTGAAGAAATCTTGGAATAAATTTTATTTGTTCTAAATCAGAGTCCAAAAAATCTCTAAAAAAATAATTTAAAAATACGTGCAGAATCTAGACAACGCGTAGAAAAATGTGAGACCAAAATTATAAAGATCGCATTTATAACTTGCATATTACAGCAACAACAAAGAACGAAAACTTATTGTTGGAAATTATTTCAAAAATATATTTTTGGTAAAATACGAAAAATTTGAAAAATAAATGTTGGGAGTTATTCTATTATTTCGCTAAATTTCGATTCAAATCCTGAAGTATTTTGCTTAAACTTCTACGAGAAAAGTAATTAGTCATCGTGAAAGTATATTTGCTTTCTGTGATAAGCAATAGAAATAAGAAGTAGAGAGTAATATTGAAATTACAATCAAAGAAAAAACATAGAAGTTAAAAACCGTCTAATTCGCGAATTGGTTTAAATCGGTTGAGGTGCATGTGCTTTTCGGATACAGGGAGTTCATGTCTATCAATATGCATGGATTTTCCCATGTTTCATTCAGCGGCCAAAGTGTGCCATCAGTTGCATCTTACTATTCAAAAAACCTTCAAGTGGGCAAAAATTACGCGATATGCATATGATGATAAGGTGCATCCGATTTCAATGGCCCCCTATTAAAAATACGTCAATATAAATTATTTTGGACAGATTCGTCAAGAACTGCGGATGTGCCACCGCATTCTGTTTTGGGATAAATAGGGATATTACTCCTGAATCTTTGTAGTTTGTGACACACCTTTTTGGCAAATATTATAATCGCGTATAAAGGATTACATTTATGCAAAAATAATCAAAGAAAATCGCGGTTCAATTCGCGGAATTGTCAAAATATATTTTTGCAGATTTTCCTACTTTCAAGGTATCTATATCCGGCGTTTTAGTGGATGGATTCGACCGCGGAAGAGCTCATTAGATCCGGCACGTAAAAAAACTAAAATCACGCGGGGTTCAGGGGTACCTGTACGACAGTTGTAAATTTTAAAGCCAAAAAATAGGTTTTTTCAGAAAATTTACGCACCAAATTTTCGCCTTTGGACTCCTATTACTAGGAAGCTGTACGGAGCACACTCATGAGATATACATCGAACGACGTGGAATCGCGACTTCTACAATCCTATAAACTAGTTTGGATTATTATCTAGTTGCACCCACTTTTTATAAGAAAAATTCGAAAAACCCAGTTTTCAAAACTTCAAAATGTCAGCATCGATTTCACGAGGATGCAGTGTATATATCGAGAAGTCATACATTAGAACCATGTTGCCCAAGGGGTATTCTTCAATTCTTTCCTTGAGCTTATGTCTGAATTTTCCGTGGTTTGGCCAGAAATCAAGAAAGAACACAAAAAAACTTGTAAACTTCAACACATTTTTACCTATTTTTTAATATTACCACCAACGCAGCTTCCACGAAATTTATTTGTTATGGTCCATATTATGAGATCGTGGCTAAAACCCTTCAATTAATATAAATATATTCATATTTTATAAAATATATTAACAGTTCGCGACTTATTAAATGGTAAACCTCAACTTCAACGATTGCAAAACTTTTTTGAATATTACCATATATATAGATATCATAAAAATATTGTCTATAGACAGAAGAAATTTTGAAGGGTTTTTAAACGCAGACAGACAGAAGACCTCTGTGAGGCAAATTGAATTTTAGAGGTAGATGACATATAATAGATTGAAAAGCTTTTCATAGAAAAGGAAAAACTTCTAAATAGCATAACATAAGACAAAGGGACTCTTTAGGAGGTCTTTAAAAGATATGCTTCATGTAGAATACATTAAAATACACCTGACCTTTTAAAAGATTCTGGAGGCAATAGAACCTTTAAAAAGAAACTTTAAGAGGTAGACAACCCAAACAAATAGCCTATAGACAATACATAAACCTTAAAGAAGCTGACGATTTTAACGGGTTCTTAAAATATATTGGCCTTTAAATTAGTTTCTAAAGGCAGAAAACATTTATAATGATAAAAATCCTCCATCGATTGTAAGACGGATATTCCTTAGAATTTCTTCAATAAGAAAGCCTTTACAAGTCTTCTATAGACAAGGAAAAGGTCCATTAAATATTTTTCTGAAGGCAAATCATCTTTAAAGAAAAATCTGAATGTTCTTGCAAGGCCCTTAATAGTCCAAAGCCCTTTACAAGGACTGCGAAAGCGGTTTTCAATAGGGAGTAGGATTTTTAAAGCCTTCTCTACGGAGATAGAGTTTTCATAGATAAATTTTTAAAGTGATTATGTCTATAGAAGACATTTAATTATCTCTCTTCTAGGCCTTTTACATAAAGACCCGCCTTTAGAACGTCCATAGATAGAAGGATTTCTAATAATTTTGTATGTCCTCTGTAGGACCGTGATAACTTTTGTGAGTCTATCATAAATACGTGATATTAAATATAATATTCATGTCGTTACAAAATACCAAATCCAATTTAAAAACAACATAGACCTCATTAAAGACGCCATAGAGAATCCATTCACAAATTTTCCCAAATCACAATAATTTCTGCTACCGTACGTACCTAACCACCCACGCATAAAACTACTTGAGAACGGAAGCAAACACTACCGTAGACATTTTAGACAAAGATGTTCTAAATTTGTATCGGACACGTCTCGTGTCCAAATAATACTTAATGGCGTCAATGGATTTTCCCCGGGTTCTAGTTAAAACCACCGTAATTATTAAGAGTTTATTACCTAACTAAAACTGCTGCCGTTAACTGTTATGTCTAGCATTTAGGTAAACAAATTTTTGTTATTATTGTTATTGTAAACAGCAGAAAAATGATACATTGGCGTCAAAAGGGATTAATTTTTGCCAGTTCATTCACAACAAGTCACGTTTGCTTCTTTAGATTTTCGAGCAGTTTTCGAGTCATTGAAAAATACAAATTAGGGGAAAATATAAAGTATAGAAAAGTATTTACGGAAATACGAATCCACGCTCTTTTTTCTTTACCTAACAAAGAGAATGAGCGACGTTATTGGCATTTGAATATTGAAAAACAAATGTGGAAAATGTAAATAAAACAAATATCTGGAAATTGTCATGGACCTTTGTTTTTTTTATCGAAGTTTGGATGAATATTATAAATATTTGAAAAATGGTAAAACCTAGGAAAATATCAATCAGCCAGTCTTGTAGAGAATTTTCATTGCTACAACATTTTCTTTAATCCCATTTCCCAAGCAAAATTGTGAAAACCTAAAAACCCCCTAAAAATGTCAACTTGAATCGCGATTTATTTAAAAAACGCCCCGGCGATTTTTTTTTTTGTTTTTTTTTCTCTTCTATGAACATTGTAGTTTAAGAATCCGCAAAAACATCCCAGGTGTAAGCACATTCCATTTAAAGTTGTTTCAAGAGCACCGAGCAATAGCATTTCTGTTTCATTCTATAAGAACATAAAAGAGAGATTGTTTAAATATGTCTCTCCAATTTATATTTCCCCTAATTTGTATATTTTCAATGACTGTAAACTACTCGAAAATCTGAAGAACCAAACGTGACTTGTTATGAATGAACTGGCAAATATTAATCCCTTTTGACGCCAATACTAACATTTTGCTGCTGTTCACAATAACAATAATAACAAACATTTGTTTACCTGAACAATAGAAATAACGGCAGCTAATGGCAATCTAACTTAGGTAATAAACTCTCAATAATTACAGTGTTCTTAACTAGAATCCAGGGAAAATCCATTGACGCCATTGAGTAGTAGTTGTTGCAACCGAAAAAATCGGGCACGATACAAATTTGGAAAATTTTTTCAAAAACATTAACGGTAATATTTAGTTCTGTTTTTAAGTGGTTAAAATACGTGTGAGGTTAGGTACGTATGGTAGCAGAAATTATAATATTTTAGGAAAAATTTATGTGAATGAATTTTCCATGGCAACTTTAATGAGTTTTATGTGGTTTGGTATACTCTATTTTCGAACATAAGTAAGTTTGAGATAACACAAAGACTAGCTGCTGTAATAATTTCAAGACCAACCGACCAAAAATATAAACTTTTGTAGGGAAGGTGTTAGAAGGAGTTAACGACATTGTCGATATTCGATCTTGATCTATATTTAGAAGCTCTTTCACATTGTACAAAGTTTATATCAAATCGTACACCGTTCAACAGTTACCGAGCGCACTACACAGACAGACGAGAGCAACGTAATTTTTAACTATATTTTTAATAATTTCTCTTTCGAGCTGAGTTATTAATGCCTAAGCGTTGCATTACAAATTTTGGAATCTAGTGATGTCCTCACCAAACATATTAAATGTTTTTTTTATTATTAAATTTTATTTTAGCGGATAGACGAAGGTCGAATTTTGATACTACCACTTAAACGTACATACATTATTCGATAACACTGTGCAACACGAAAATTATTAACCATGTTCTGACACCGCAACGTGATAGAACACCAAATATGAGAAGACACGTGTCTCGCCGTTTTTCTCTATCTCATCAACTTTCGCGGTTATATGCCTCCAAAGGTTTGTCTTAAAGAACAAAAATTGTGAACACATATGTATAATTTATCAGACTTCATCTGCAAGGTCAAAATCGCCATGGTCAAATTTCTTTTAAATTTTTTTTTCAAGTGTTGTTATACAGCTATCAAACCGATCAAATTTGAAGCAAACAACAACAACAACCAAATACACAAATGTACCTCAGATCTCAATAAACATCTATCTAGAATATACGAAGTCTGTAGAAACGGATCTTAATGGTCAAAATAGCAAAACAATTGCGATTTTTATCCTCTTTTCTCCATAGATACTAAACCGTTCAAAATACAAGAAAACAATCAACCACAATATTGTAGCAAAGGCATCAGTAATTCTGGAACATACAAAATGTCGGTTCTTAATTTTAAAAGAAATTTGACTATGGCGATTTTGACCTTGCAGATGAAGTTTGATGGATTATATCGACACCTCCAAATAATAGTATGCTAAGTCTAAAAAGTGAGTTTTGCAGGAGAAGCTCTCAAAGTGTGGACATTTTTTTGAAGTTCAGTACTATGCTAAGTCAATATTTGTTTATAACTTCTGTTCGGATTGACCGATCATTACCAAAATTTGACAGAATTTAAGTTAAAGGAAGTTCGACACCTCCAAATAATAGTTTGCTAATTATGAACAGTGAGTTTTGCAGGACAAGCTCGAAAAGTTTGGAAATTTCTTTGACCTTCAGTACTATGCTAAGTAAATATTTGTTTATAACTTCTGTTCGGAATGTCCGATTATTACCAAAATTTGACAGAATTTAAGTTAAAGGACGTTAAATATAAAAATGTAAAGAACTTGAAAACATGCTAAGTCGACTTAGCATACTATTGTTTGGAGGCGTCGATATGAGTTACCAATTTTTGATCTTTAAGACAAGAGCTACAACTTTGCCTCTGAGATAAATTCAAATTTCGTAACGGTTTGGAAGATATAGGCCTGACTAAATGACCCTTTTTACATCAAAGCCTCAAACCTTTGGAGGCCTATAACCGCGAAAGTTGATGAGATAGGGAAAAACGGCGAGACACGAGTCTTCTCGTTTTTTGTGTTCTATCACACTGTGGAGTCAGAATATGGTTAATAAAACATGACTCAAAAAATTACACACAGTGTAATTGTATGTACAAAGTTATGTGAGTTGTTGTCATCCAAATTATAATATAGTTTAACTCGACAAGTCAAACTGTCTGAAACAGTTTTAGGGTTTACATAACTTTGGTCTACAAAATTTTCTACAACATATGTAACTAGGGTCTACATCAAAATACAGCAGCAGCAAATTTGCCCATTTAAAATCCATTATAGGAGATCTTCGCTTTTAAAAGAAAAGAAGAAGAATTTTTTTCGAGGTATTTTGACTATAGGAAGTCTTCTATCTATAGACGCCTTCTTATAGAAAATTCCTTTCGGAGGATTTCTACCTACAGTAGATCCCTTCAGAAGGTCTTACAACCAAAGTACGAAGTCTTCTATATATGAAAATTTAAGGATATTTTTGGAGGTCTTCTGTCTATAGAAGAAAACTGAGTTGGAATGTTCTTTATCTATACAAAACTCATTATGGGAGACCTTCTTTATAAAAAGACTCCCCAATTAGAACCTCTGTCTATATAAGACCCTTTGACGAGGCCTTCCACTTGTAAAAGATCAATTTAGGAGGAGAAAAAAAATACCCTTCCTGAAGGTATTCCAGCTATAGACCATATCCAACCATTTCTTGTGGATGTTCCTTCTCTGGGAAGTATCTTTTTCTAGGAACTGTTGTACCTAGAAAATATTCTTATAGAGGGGTTTCTATATATTGAAGACTCCATTAAATGGTCTGTCATGTATAGTCCCTTTTAAATATTCATCTATCTAATAAAAATCCCTTTAGGATGTTTTCTATCTATATAAGGCTTTTAAGGAGGTATTCCATATAAAAAAGGGGACTTTAGATGTCTTCTGTTTATACATACAAGACTACTTTAGAACGACTTTTTATCTGTAGAAGATCCCTGTAGGTGGTCTTCCATCTACAGAAAACCCTATGGCAAATGGGGCTCCTACGCTGGCTCCGATTTTCTCGAAAACTACAAGAGCTAGAAAAACTCCTAAAAATTGTTAGTTTAAGAAAGATCTATCATCTTCCAAAAGTTGGCATTTGTGTCATAGATATGATTGCGGATGTCAGCGGTTTTGTGTTTTTAGGGAATTGCGAACAAATTCATACTAGGTATATTTTGTGATACATACCATTAGGTTGTACAATTGCTGTATCTTCTTTACCCTTTGTGATATAAAAATATATATGTACATAGAATGTGCATTTTATGCCGTTATGAGACAACTACTGAAGAATAGAAATCCCAATAATCTGGATGGGAAAAGTAATTACAAATGTCAATATATTCATATTATAAAATATGTAGGGGGTGAGGCGCCTACGAAATCTGTTTCAGACATAGTCGATTTAGCCATATCAGCCCGTGTGTCGGTCCGGCTGGCTGGAGAGCACGATAACCCTCGAAGGAAGTAACTGATTTGATTCGTACTTTGCCCTTCGTATTATTTATACCAGACATAGATTATGTTCACTAGGCCGGGGTGATTTGAAAACCTTAATGGGCCCTTCGCGTTTCTGATTCTTGGGATTGAACTGAGCAAAAAAGTATACTGGACCATATGTCTACGATGAAAATCGAGCCTCCCGATTTTGACTTTAAGTTTTTTTATCTAAGTTTTTTTGACATCTTGGCAGATAACAGCCAAACCATTGAGATTTTCGAGCCAACACAAAGACAAAAATTGTAGCTAAGACAGTAATTAAGAACTCCCTAATACATCGCAAAAGCATTGGAACGCTTTTTTCAGGCAGTTTTGGTCTTGAGAAGGTGCAAACTTTTCGGAAAATGTCGATAAATGGCACTGTGGTACAAAAGTTGACCAGAAAAATATTCAAGAGTTCTGATGCAAAATTCCATCTTGTTAGGATCCATGGAGAACGAAAATGCCTTTGGTTCATTTGGGTCACTTCGTTTTATTTTTTTATAACGGTAAAAGTATTGAAAATCTGGGTTTCATATATTTTAAAATTTAAACGGGCATATCTTATTTTTTTACAACGGATTTCTGTTGATCCTTCTTTTTTTTAAAGGGGTGAATGGCTAAGTTATAGAGGTTTAAGTCACAAAAACCCCACAAAAAAACTATACCTGAATTTCTCACAATTTTCAAAATAAATATTGAACAAAACAAAAAAACATTATATTTTTTAAAATTGTGAGAAATTCAGTTTCAGTTTTTTGTGGGGGTTTTCAGGTTCATACTTTCGGAAAGCGCCTGCGGCCACCGTATATAGCGGCTAGTGGCGTTACCGATACTGCGTTGGTCAAAACTTTGACATTGTATTATTTCTGCGAATTTTAGATAAAGTTTGAAGACGGTGGACCTCGTAATATTTTGTTCAAACTTAGTTTAAGTTCGAAAATTAGGGTAGTTCCCTCAAAAAATTCAACATTTGAATATTCTTTGGAAAATTTTACCGGATTCTAATTATGTCCTCAGTATTCGTTCTGTCGGCAAAGCCGAATAATAATTTTTTAATTGTTAATGTAATTTTATTAAATGATTTTAAAATTTTAAATTTGTTTCAGATATTGTATTTTTTATTAAATTAAAAAAAATCATTTAAATTTTCCTAAAACAAAATTAACGATTCTTAAGAACTCAAACAGCGCTGGTTCTTCTTTTCTGCAGAATCTGCAGAGCATCCATCCCTTTCCCCCAAATATTCCCAATAAATAAAAGAAGATATTTTATGTTTTTTTTTTAATTTTATTCTATTACTTATTGCTAATTGCTTTTAACAATATTTTTTCTTTAATAAAAATTATGCAAAAACAATTTTTCATTTTTTTAATCAGAAAATTTAAGATTTTTTATAACAAAAAAACTAATTTTCTTTAAATATTTAACAAAATCATTTAATTTTTAATTACAAAAATTAAAGATTTTTTGCTCCTCTCTCCACTGCTGCTGTCGCTTGCTGCTTGCATTAAAAAAACTTTTCAGGAACTGCCTTGAGTTATGGTTCCTTAGACAAAGTCGATGTGACCAAACTATGTCTGTGAGGAAAAACCAATTAACGTTTTGAGATCCTTCACTTGTGCGTTGAAAAGCTAATGAAGCTGCTTCCAATTGTGTTGCTAATGCTTTGATTTCAATGATACCAAGAAATCTATTTTCCAATAGATTCTGATGATGATCAAGCACTTGTTTGCGGTTTAAGCTTGGGCCCAACGATCCAAGAAATTCCATTCAATTTGATAGGGTTCAATGTTTTGACGTTGCACCGAAGTCCAGAAGAAGGTACCGGCATTGGTGCGGGCAAAATGCACGGGAACATAGAGATTATCCTTGTCAATGAATTGCAGTTGGCGGCTACCGTCTTCATTGATGACCACAATGGCTTCACCGCTTTCACTGTGTTGCAACTCTTCCATGAGACGATTTTCCAAATGTTCATTGGCCATGTTGTCCATGTCATTGTTGAGCCAGTCGAATTCACATTCCTTTTCTTCAGAGGCAATGTAGGAACTGCGTTTTGGTTTGGCGGCTTTCGATTTGAATATGCGGCCCAAGACAGGCTTTAGCATGTTCTTTAAACGGCGTGAGGGTGAGACCTTTGATTTGTAAATGGTGTAGGTTTGGTTGTTGTAGAAGCTGGTGGTGTTCTTGCTGAGATTCATGTTGGCGTTCATGATGAGATATTTTTTGATAAATCCAAGAAAATTGCTTGAAGATGTTTATGGTTTGAATGCTTGTGAGCGAATGATGCTCTACTCCTGGATTACCCAGCTATTTATACTCTCTCTTTAAGAGAAGCCAAAACTGTATGAACTCTCTATGCCAAGGGAATATTCTCAGCCAATCACAAGTGTGGAAAAAAGGCAGGTGTTCAGTTTCAAAATTTCTCACGTTCGGGATGCTGAACAGTAAAGCAAAGCAAAGCAGACGCACACAAATACTCCCTTAAGAAATAAATCTTAAGGGCCCCAGCAGATCACTTGTGCGTGTTTTGGATGTGTGTGTGCGTGCGAGTTGTTTGTTAAGAGAATAGTCAAATAACAACAGCAGGTATTTAGTTTCTTTTTGTGGGACAGACAACCACACAAACCTGTGAGCGTGAGAAACTCCAGCTATGCTTCGTTATTTTTCTGCTTCATTTCAAAGGAACATGTCTTTGAAAGATCCTTTAGGGATTTAAATCATTATCATCATCATCTCCTTCTTCTGGGTCCTTTTCATCCCCAGAATCTTTGTTTTTGTTGTTGTTTTCTACTTATTATCCTTAGTGCTGGGATCCTTTCAAGGGAATCTGTAAACAACTCAACCTGAATACAAGCGTGGGAACGAAGAAAAAATTTTCAGCAAAATTTGTTTGTACGTAAACACCTCTCAATCTGCCAACATAATTATGGCAATGATGTTGTGGTTGTTGAAAAAGAATACTGTTGTTGTTGTAATTATCCTTGAAGCCTTGCAACAAGGCAAGACTCGATTTTTGTTTATGAAAATTGATATCAACTTGCTGCCATATGTTGTTGTTTACCACTGACGCTTGAAAACTTAATTTATTTCGTCGATAAGGTTTCTATGACAGTTGGAACCTGTCCTCACCTTACTTACCATGCCCCCCAGCAAGGTTTCTGCTAAATCAAGGGTTTTTTCTTCATTCTTCGCTTGGAGACAAATATTGAAAATCAAAACAAATCACGAATAAAACCTTGAGGATCTCGGTCTCCATAACAATAACAATGAAATGTTCTATGCTCTAGTGGGGAACGTGTCTTTTTGTGGAGCTGGAGCGAGAGTGTTTATGGTGTTAATGGTTTTGGCATTAGGTTATGTAGGCAGGTACTTGTTGTGGCGCATTGTCACACTTGTTCCAATGTGTTTTTCATGGGCAGTGATTTTTCCCTTTTTTTTAAATCATGATATAAACAAGTGCAGTGTGGCCTGTTCTGTGTAGTTGGCGGTAAGGCAGAGATTTGTTGTTTTCAAGGAGATTTGGCGGCGTAATGTGTGGTGTGACTTGTGCCATAAGCGATAAGAAGTGGGGGGAATTGTGGTTGTGGAGATAAGATATCGTTTATTAATGATCGTTCATGACATTTTATTTTATCATTCAATGATTCGGAAAATTATCTAGGCCCGCTGAATGACCTTTAGAGGATGACAAATGATTTTGTCCATGCTAATTTTTTAATGACAGAAGTATGCGGGAAACTTAATTAACTTTTTATGCAAATTGGATGGTAAAATATGTGGGAGTTAGGCCCGGAACAATAGAAAACCTCATACATGTTGAAATGTTTTTTTTTTTTTTTTTTTTGATAAGAGAATTTCTATGGAAGGTATTTTTATAAAAAATAGAAAATAAAAAAAGAATATTTTAGTCTTACAGTAAATGGCAGTGAGTACCTCTCTTCACTGGCATGTAATGTTGTACCCCTTCTCTGGATCGAAGTCATTGCCAAATTATTGTATAATCGACTGAGAACCTCAAGATAACATATAGCGATGTTGATAATAGCAATTCTGCATTCATCTTTGTTCTACTCCACCCAAAACTTGAAAAAACTTCCGCCAATGTAACATTCCTTTATCGGGCGTATAAGCCTTGACGGAATACCTCCTTTCTTATAAAGAATAATAAGAAAAATCAAGAACCTAATGGAGATACCGAAATAAAAGTAAAAAAATAAATCATGAAATCATTCGAGGTCGAACTCGTAGTTTCTGGTTACGAGGCCTAATTCTGGGACCACTGGTTATCCCTATGTCCTCAAACATAGACTGGTAGTTGGCATAGGCCTCCTTAAGCGAGTTCTACCAAACCGCGGAGAGATTCTTCGACTTGAATGTTGAGTTGAATTATAACCGACTGTTCGAGCCATAGAAAGACAGGAATAAATGGGCTCTGCACCAAAGCAAGGTGATGAAGAGGATCAATCTCTTGAACATAATGAATACCTCAATACGGTGCAAGGGCCGTTAGTTGGGCGCCTGCATCCACCCTGTAGCTGGGAACAAAGTCGGCCTTGATGCCCTAAAGGCAGCATTTTACGTCAACCATCACCACTTCACTTCATATCAAAAGGGATAATTCTGCGATCACAGAATGTAACCCACTTCCATTAAAAACTCAAATGTATTATTGTATCGCTGAGTCCGAATAGCATTTGTAAATAGCATGGCATCACTTGTAGAGAAGACCAATAAAGTTTTCCACTATAGAAGGCAACCAGGACTTACACATGGAATTTCAATGCATTCTTCCATAGAACACAGCTTTTTTCCTTCATAGAAAACCAAAACATCAATAAGTAGTATGGTGGGGCGATTTGTGTGGAAGCAAAAAAACCTTAATGAGCCCTTCGCGTTTCTGATTCCTGGGGTTGAACTGAGCAAAAAAGTCTACTGGACCATATGTCTACGATAAAAATCGAGCCTCCCGATTTTGACTTTAGGTTTTTTATTGACGTTTTTTGGATATTTTGGCATATAACAGCCAAACTATTGAGATTTTCGATCCAACACAAAGACAAACATTGTAGCCAAAGCAGTAATTGAAAACTCTCTAATACATCGCAAAAGCATTGGAACGCTCCTTCAGGCAGTTTTGGCCTTAAGAATGTGCAAACTTTTCGGAAAATGTCGATAAGTGACATTGTGCTACAAAATTTGACCCGAAAAATATTCAAGTGTTCTGATGAAAATTATATCGTGTTGGGATCCATGCACAACGACAATGCCTTTATTTGGTTTGGGTCACTTCGTTTTATGTTTTTATAACGGTAAAAGTAGTGAAAATCTGGGTTTCTTACATTTTCAAATTTAAACGGACATATCTTTTTTTCACATCGGATTTCTTTTGATCCTTCTTCCTTTTAAAGTGGTGAATAATGTCTTTTGAATAAGCTATTATTGTTTTAAATCGGTTAACAAATGGCTAAGTTATAGTGGTTTATGTATGAAAACCCCCACAAAAAACCTATAAAGGAATTTCTCATAATTTTCAAAATAAATATTGAACAAAACAAAAAAACATTATATTTTCCAAAATTAAGTAGGCATTTTAAATTACTAATGTAGAAGACATTACTACATAAAATACTGAAATGTTTTTTTTTTTCTATAGAAGATTCGAAAGTCCTCTTCAATGGAGGATCTTCATCAACAGCAGGGGACTAAATCTTCTTACAAAGCAGAATATTTTGTGTATAGAAAACATTTTTACCAAAAACATCAGACCATCTTTTAGCCTAGACTACCAGAAGTTCGTTTTCAATAGAAGAGAAAGAATTCTCTCCATAGAATGTCTTTTTCAAGGAACAGAAAGTGTTATTGCAAAGGAAACCAGAAATCAGAAGGTTTCTTCTAGAGAATATCACAAGTTCTTCTGCCCACAGATGACCAGGTTCTCTTCCTTCGACGACCAGATAGGCTTGTTTCCATCGAAGACCAGAGGGTCCACAAAAGACCAAATGTTCATATTCAATAGAAGAGAAGGAATTATCTTCTTAGAAGTAGAAGTCGAAATTCTTCTACATAAAATATCAGAACGTTTCTTTTATATATAGAGAAATATAGAAATTCTCCTTCCATAGAAGACTACAAAGTTTTCGCTTCTACAAAGAATACGGGAATATTCTTGTCGCTAGAGGACCAGAAGACCTTTTACATAGATCAGAAAAAAGATCGACGTTCTTTCCCCACAAAAGACCAGACGGTCATGTCTCCATAGAAATGCTCTTCCTCCAATGAAGACCAAACGGACCACTTCTATAGAAGACCAAAATGTCTTCTTTCCATAGACGACTAGACACCGACGTAGCCAGAGAGCCCATCTTTCTGAAACGGTGTCTAGGTGCATTTTTGACTACGTCCCTGCGACTAGACGGTTTCGTTCCAAGAAAGTCTAACTTATCTTTTTTATTGAACAACAGACGATTTTATTTAGCAGAAGATATTTCAGAATAGAAGATATTTCTCCATAGACCAGAAGGGCGTCTTCGATAGAACAATAGGTTCTTTTTCAAAAGAGCTCCAGAGAATCATCTTGGCTCTTTCTGAAAAAATAAATGCTTCTATAGGCCCTTTTTTCAAAGAAAGTATGCTTCTGTTGGATCATTCTCAAATAAAGACTGCTTATATAGGACGTTTCTCAAAGAAAGGGTGTTTCTAAAGGACCATGCAGAAAGAAAGTTTGTTCCCATAGAACCTTTTTGAAAAAAGGGTGCCCTTAGGCCCTTTCTAAAAGAAGGGGTGTTTTTGTAGACCCATTCTGAAAGAAGCTGTGCTTCTGTAGACACTTTCTTAAAGAAGAGTTGCTTCTATAGATCCTTTCTGAAAGAAAGGATGATTCTATAGACCCTTTCTGAAAGAAAGGTTGCTTGTATATACCTTTTCTCAAAGATAGGGAGCTAATATACAACCTTGATAAAAGAAGCAATGCTTTGATAGACCCTTTCTGGAAGAAAGGGTGCTTCTATAGGCCATTTCCTAAAGAATGGATGATTCTATAGACCCTTTCTGAAAGAAAGTATGCTTCTAGGGTGCTTCTATAGACCCTTTCTGGAAGAAAGGGTGCTTCTATAGACCCTTTCTGGAAGAAAGGGTGCTTCTACAGACCCTTTCTGGATGAAAGGGAGCTTCTGAAGACCCTTTCTAAAAGAAAGGGTGCGTCTATAGACTATTTCTGGAAGAAAGGGTGCTTCTATAGACCCTTTCTGGAAGAAAGGGTGCTTCTATATACCCTTTCTGGAAGAAAGGGTGCTTCTATATACCCTTTCTGGAAGAAAGGGTGCTTCTATATACCCTTTCTGGAAGAAAGGGTGCTTCTGTAGGCCCTTTTCTGGAAGAAGGGGTGCTTCTATAGACCCTTTCTGGAAGAGAGGGTGCTTCTATAGACCCTTTCTGGAAGAAAGGGTGCTTCTATAGACCCTTTCTGGAAGAAAGGGTGCTTCTATAGACCCTTTCTGGAAGAAAGGGTGCTTCTATAAACCCTTTCTGGAAGAAAGGGTGCTTCTAGTGACCCTTTCTGGAAGAAAGGGTGCTTCTATAGGCCATTTCCTAAAGAATGGATGATTCTATAGACCCTTTCTGAAAGAAAGTATGCTTCTAGGGTGCTTCTATAGACCCTTTCTGGAAGAAAGGGTGCTTCTATTGACCCTTTCTGGAAGAAAGGGTGCTTCTATAGGCCATTTCCTAAAGAATGGATGATTCTATAGACCCTTTCTGAAAGAAAGTATGCTTCTAGGGTGCTTCTATAGACCCTTTCTGGAAGAAAGGGTGCTTCTATAGACCCTTTCTGGAAGAAAGGGTGCTTCTACAGACCCTTTCTGGATGAAAGGGAGCTTCTGAAGACCCTTTCTAAAAGAAAGGGTGCGTCTATAGACCATTTCTGGAAGAAAGGGTGCTTCTATAGACCCTTTCTGGAAGAAAGGGTGCTTCTATATACCCTTTCTGGAAGAAAGGGTGCTTCTATATACCCTTTCTGGAAGAAAGGGTGCTTCTATATACCCTTTCTGGAAGAAAGGGTGCTTCTATATACCCTTTCTGGAAGAAAGGGTGCTTCTGTAGGCCCTTTTCTGGAAGAAGGGGTGCTTCTATAGACCCTTTCTGGAAGAGAGGGTGCTTCTATAGACCCTTTCTGGAAGAAAGGGTGCTTCTATAGACCCTTTCTGGAAGAAAGGGTGCTTCTATAGACCCTTTCTGGAAGAAAGGGTGCTTCTATAGACCCTTTCTGGAAGAAAGGGTGCTTCTATAGACCCTTTCTGGAAGAAAGGGTGCTTCTATTGACCCTTTCTGGAAGAAAGGGTGCTTCTATAGGCCATTTCCTAAAGAATGGATGATTCT
Source organism: Musca autumnalis (assembly GCF_047663935.1). Lineage (NCBI taxonomy): Eukaryota > Metazoa > Arthropoda > Insecta > Diptera > Muscidae > Musca > Musca autumnalis. The sequence goes on from NW_027411977.1 coordinate 234,792,632, forward strand.
ATAGACCCTTTCTGAAAGAAAGTATGCTTCTAGGGTGCTTCTATAGACCCTTTCTGGAAGAAAGGGTGCTTCTATAGACCCTTTCTGGAAGAAAGGGTGCTTCTACAGACCCTTTCTGGATGAAAGGGAGCTTCTGAAGACCCTTTCTAAAAGAAAGGGTGCGTCTATAGACCATTTCTGGAAGAAAGGGTGCTTCTATAGACCCTTTCTGGAAGAAAGGGTGCTTCTACAGACCCTTTCTGGATGAAAGGGAGCTTCTGAAGACCCTTTCTAAAAGAAAGGGTGCGTCTATAGACCATTTCTGGAAGAAAGGGTGCTTCTATAGACCCTTTCTGGAAGAAAGGGTGCTTCTATAGACCCTTTCTGGAAGAAAGGGTGCTTCTATAGACCCTTTCTGGAAGAAAGGGTGCTTCTAGAGACCCTTTCTGGAAGAAAGGGTGCTTCTATAGACCCTTTCTGGAAGAAAGGGTGCTTCTATTGACCCTTTCTGGAAGAAAGGGTGCTTCTATAGACCCTTTCTGGAAGAAAGGGTGCTTCTATGGACCCTTTCCGGAAGAAAGGGTGCTTCTATAGACCCTTTCTGAAGGAAAGGTGCTTCTGTAGACCCTTTATGAAGGAAAGGGTGCTTCTGTAGACCCTTTCTGAAGGAAAGGGTGCTTCTATAGACCCTTTCTGAAGGAAACGGTGCTTCTATAGACCCTTTCTGAAGGAAAGGGTGCTTCTATAGACCCTTTCTGAAGGAAAGGGTGCTTCTACAGACCCTTTCTAAAGGAAAGGGTGCTTCTATAGACCCTTTCTGAAGGAAACGGTGCTTCTATAGACCCTTTCTGAAGGAAAGGGTGCTTCTATAGAACTTTTCTTTCTGAAGGAAAGGGTGCTTCTATAGAACTTTTCTTTCTGAAGGAAAGGGTGCTTCTATAGACCTTTTCTTCCTGAAGGAAAGGGTGCTTCTATAGACCTTTTCTTTCTGAAGAAAAAAGTGCTTCTATAGACCTTTTCTTTCTGAAGGAAAGGGTGCTTCTGTAGACCCTTTCTGAAGGAAAGGGTGCTTCTATAGACCCTTTCTGAAGGAAACGGTGCTTCTATAGACCCTTTCTGAAGGAAAGGGTGCTTCTATAGACCCTTTCTGAAGGAAAGGGTGCTTCTATAGACCCTTTCTGAAGAAAAGGTGCTTCTGTAGACCTTTTCTTCCTGAAGGAAAGGGTGCTTCTATAGACCTTTTCTTTCTGAAGAAAAAAGTGCTTCTATAGACCTTTTCTTTCTGAAGGAAAGGGTGCTTCTATAGACCTTTTCTTTCTGAGGGAAAGGGTGCTTCTATAGATATTTTCTTTCTGAAGGAAAGGGTGCTTCTATAGACCCTTTCTGAAGGAAAGGGTGCTTCTATAGACCCTTTCTGAAGGAAAGGGTGCTTCTATAGACCCTTTCTGAAGGAAAGGGTGCTTCTATAGACCCTTTATGAAGGAAAGGGTGCTTCTATAGACCCTTTCTGAAGGAAAGGGTGCTTCTATAGACCCTTTCTGAAGGTAAGGGTGCTTCTATAGACCCTTTCTGAAGGAAAGGGTGCTTCTATAGACCCTTTATGAAGGAAAGGGTGCTTCTGTAGACCCATTCTGAAGGAAAGGGTGCTTCTATAGACCCTTTCTGAAGGAAAGGGTGCTTCTATAGACCCTTTCTGAAGGAAAGGGTGCTTCTATAGATATTTTCTTTCTGAAGGAAAGGGTGCTTCTATAGACCCTTTCTGAAGGAAAGGGTGCTTCTATAGACCCTTTCTGAAGGAAAGGGTGCTTCTATAGACCCTTTATGAAGGAAAGGGTGCTTCTATAGACCCTTTCTGAAGGAAAGGGTGCTTCTATAGACCCTTTCTGAAGGAAAGGGTGCTTCTATAGACCCTTTATGAAGGAAAGGGTGCTTCTGTAGACCCATTCTGAAGGAAAGGGTGCTTCTACAGACCCTTTCTGAAGGAAGTGAAGACGCACAAAGTCCTTTTCTATATTTGATAAGAAAGCCTTATTCCGTAGAAGACTTGAACGGTTTCTTTTGTAGAATATCAGTAGGAAAAATCTGATTTCGTTGAAAACATGAACATTCTAAAGCCATTCCAGACTGGACTTAACTCATAGCCGGTGAATACCAGAAGGAATACAATCCGAGATGGGGTATTAAAGTGGATTTAACCGCAAAAGACTTGAATTGTTTTGAGGGAGGGCTACAAAAGAAATGAACCGATTTACTCCATACTCATATGTTGTTCTTAGACCTTAAGCCTACTATCTCAGAAAATATGAATTTTGATAAGGACAATAGAGATTAATAGCCTGTTTATATTATAGCCTTTTGCAGGGTTAACCTTCTTAATGACGATTTATTTGATGTATAGGCAAATGAATTGACATTTTAAACCCAATGGGTTTGTTAAATCCTGTTATATATAAACGTACTATAACATTGGAAAAAAATTCAAAACGGATTGTCGAAAATCAAATATTTTTGAGTGTTAATGGTGCAGGTACCCTCAAGTGTGTATCGATTAGTCCACTCCGAACTTGGTGGAAAGTTTAGAGAAATATTTCGATATGTCAAACTGTTAACCTAATTCGTGTTTCAGTACGTTTTTGAACTTTTGTGGGTCAGGTACCTTAATAAATGGTTCGATACAGTCCATCTTCAAAGTTGATCTAAGTTTGGAGGAAATATTATAAGTTACTTACGAAGAAAGGTGTGGTTGAGTGGTTGTGATACTTACTACAGATCAAATTCTGTCAAGCTTGGTTAAAATAGGTTCAAGTATAGCTAGAATAGGATATTGGTTCGACCGTATTTTAAGATACAGAAATGTGTAAAACTGTTTTGATCATAAATCATTTCAAGCATTTCCTATATCAATGATCCAATACAGCATAGAACACCTTTGGAGATTATCATGCCCCTCCGCCCGATTTAAACGTTTTCCAACTTTTTTTTTATTTCTTGCCTCAATAAAAACAATGTCTCGTCATGTCCTAATTTTTTCAATAGACAAACTTTTTTCTCAATTTCTGAGCAAATTGTTTCAAAAAAAGGACGCAAAGGCTACAGTCGTGACCCGCCGACTATATAATACCTTATTGTACTTAGATGGAAGACTAGAAAGGAGGCCGGGATTATTCAGCTATAGAGAAAAGACGTTGCGAAGTCTCATTAAATGAATTGTTCTTAACTTCGGCGCACACCATCGACCTTACGAACAATAGTTGCCCTATCAGTAGCTACAGCATCGTTCTCAAGATATTTGCGCTTTATATACCTCTTTATGGAGTCGAGATATCAATTCATCTTTCAGAAAAAAAATGTTTTTTTTCTTTAAAGACCGGAAGCAATATTTTATAGGCGTCCAAGAGGTCTTCTCCCATTGAAGTTCAAAATGTCTTCTCTCAAAAAGGACATGGAATTTTTTGCAGAAGACCAGTACGTTTTTCTCCTTAAAAATCGAAGCTGTCTTTTGTATAGAAGTCCAAAATGTCATATTCTAAATGCACTTTATCCATAGCAGGTCTTATCCCACAATCTCTCCTGCATATAAAGACCAGAATGATTTTCTTCAAATTCTAAAAATCCAGCTTATATAGAATACAAAGAAGATTTTATAAATTCGCTCTTTATTGCAGATCAGAATGTTATAATACTAAGTAAGGGCTTCTTCACTAACTGACGAAAAAGATTTTTTAATAGAAGATACAAGGGTCTTTCACGGAGGGCCCGTGAGTTGGGAAAAAGGCTAGGAAACATATAAGCAAGGAGAATTTCAAAGACCAGAGCATACTCTTTAATAGAAAAAGTCTCCGCACATAAAAAATAAGAGTATCTTCTTCTTAGAAAATTTCCAGTGGATCCTTATTAACATTTAAATCAAAACATTTCCTTATCCTTTTTATTCCTTTTTCGATAAATTTTTTTTTAATTTTTATAAATTCTTAAGAAATCCTTAGTTGAGGACATTAAAATGTCTCCAAACGCACAATGTTTTGTTGACACCTAAATCCGTAACATCCTTAAGGACACTTGTTCATCTATTTGTAACGGACAAAATCGAAATTCCATAACAAAAATTACAATTTGTGGTCAAATCACGTACAACTCAAACCCTACGGAAATGAAAAACGTTACATTTCTACTATTGTTATAATTTATGTTACGTTACGATTTTGTTTTTTTTCTGTTTTGGCATTTCATCCAGAAAATCCAGTTCTTGGAAACAATTTGATTTTGAAACCATAACTAATTTACAATTTCTATTGTCTATTGTATTACCAAAAAAAGGAACGAGAAAAGAAGTAGGAAAGAAGGCCAAGCATTTATGCTACTCCCTAATAGTAATCATGGCCACTACTACTGTCTTACTACCACTTTTTTGGGCTATTCAAGGCAAAAGGCTAGACAATAGGCAAGCATCCCTTTTGGTCTTCTAGTCCTGTCTTGCCTACAAGAAAGAAAAACGTAACGATTTTCCATAACAAAGAACATCATAAATCGTCTCGACACTTGTTCTATCTTCAACCCCTGAGGATATTCTAATTTCCAAAGCAAGAACCTTCAATCTGTACACGTGTTCAAATCCCTACATTAAAAATGAAACAAATCTTTACTTGTCACGTCCATAACAAAAAATAATAACTGCGTTGCAACACAGTTTGAAACCTGGCTAGCAGTTTAAGCTTTGTTGTTGTTGCTTTTTCTTTGTCTTACCTTCCCGCCATAGCCCAGTTGGGCACCCACCACCGTCTAGCATCACCATCGTCATCATCCCTGTTTGCTGCACTTGTCGGATTTCGATTTGCTTCTCTTCCATTTTACTCGGGGATTTGTGAAAAGTCACAGCATGAAAATCAAAGACCTTTACAACTTGTTGTGATTGCTAATATTTTCTCTTTAGTTTTTCATGGGGGATTCTAAAATCATTTTTGTTACTTGCTGCTGAGTTTGAAATTTGTTTTGTTCGCTTCATTTCATTTAGTTTCGTTTCGGCTATTTGTTTTAGTTTCACGAAACGTGATTTCTTTCGTATTTAACTACGAGTATTTGCTTAGTTTGTTCACTCGTTTTGGGTCTGTGTTTATTTTGGGTTCTTTTGGGGGAAATTCGAAAAAAGTTGGGAAAAGCAGAAAAATATTGTGTCAACATTTGTTCGTTTCACTTGTTTGTCAACGACGGTTTGTCGGTCGCTTGGTTGGTTCTCGTTGTTTGTTTTAAATGTTTCTGCATCACAAGATAAACAATGATTTTTTCTTTTCTTCTTTTATGGAAATTTGTGTGTTTGTCATTTTACTTGGCATTTAAAGATGACATCTTCGAATAATGATGTTTGATTTAAGAATTTGAATATGACATTTTTTTCATAAATTATGGTGAGTCATGAAGATTCCCTAATGCCAAGAATAATAATGTCCAAAGCGAACATGGGTACCTACATGTCAGGTTAGGTAAAATATTGTATCACATGCGATTCTAAACAAAGTCTTCTGAATAATATAGAAATCTTTAAGATGTCTTCTGTCTACTAGAGAAAAATCTAAAAGGTGTTCTGTCTACTACAGAAGACCTTAAACTGTCTTCTATCGAGTATATATGACCCTAAAAGGTCATTCGTCTACTAGAGAATCCCTTAAATGGTTTCTGTCTGCTATAGAGCGCCTAAAAAGGTTTTCTATCTACTATAGAAGACCTTGAAAAGACCCTTGTCGAATAAAGAAAAACATAAAAGGTCTTCTGTCTACTATAGAAGATTTTTTAAAGTCTTCTGTCCACTATAGGAAACATTAAATGTTATTCTGTCTACTAGAGAAGAGCTAAAACGTTTTCTAAGATCTTATGTCTACTGTGAAAGTCTTCTGCCCACTAGTGAATACCTTTAAACATTAAAAGGTAATTTGTCCAATAGACAAAAGTTTAAAAGGTCTTCTGTTTACTATAGAAGACCCTTCTATCTACTAGAGACTTTAAAAGGTCTTCTGTCCACTATAGACGGCATTAAAACGTCTTCTGTCCACTATAGACGGCATTAAAACGTATCTTGGCTACTATAGAAGACCTTAAAAAGTCTTCTGTCGAATATGGAATACCTTAAAATGTCTTCTGTCTACTATAAAGGACCTTAAAAGGTCATCTGTCTACTATAGAAGACCTTTAAAAGTCTTTTGGCTACTATAGAAGTCTTTAAAACGTCGTCTGTTTACTATAGAAAACCTTAAAAGTACTTCTGGCTACTATAGAACACCTTAAAAGGTCTTTTGGCTACTATAGAACCTTAAAAAGTCTTCTGTCTAATATGGAAGACCTCAAAAGGTCATCTGTCTACTATAGAAGAAGTCTTTTGGCTTGTATATCAGGAAAAATGTCTAAAATTGTCTTTTCCATTTCAAAAAAATCAAAAATATTTTTTGATACTACATCAATGATTTGTGGTACATAGATTAAGAAAAAAATCAGCATTCCAAATCTGTTTTCGTTACTAACTTTGATCGTTGCGCGCAAAAGATATGACCATTTTAATTATGATAATAAGAAAAAATTCTAAAAAAATCGCGGCTTAATATAATTAGCTGTTATATCCTATTATCGTTAACTGAATTCGTACCCTTTGCGATGATGCAAAAAATAATCGCAAAGTCTCAATGGATTCGCGAAAAATCAAATTTGTTAAAAATTTCCTGTATTTACGAACATATTTTCGAAAAAATAGCGCTCATAGTTACGAAAAATATATAAAAAAAAAAATTATAACAGCATCCAGACATTATGAGGAATAAAATGAAACCTAAGTTGTGAAAGTTGGAGCTATAGTATTCATGTTATTTGCAAAAATACGAAGAAAATATTACGAAAAAATTAAAATTATATTATTCTAATTTTATTTTTTTTATGGTTTTATAGGAAAAGTTAGAGAAAAAATGTTCGAGTTCTTCGGCATTTCCGTCAAAATTTCACGCAATAATGATGATATTCCGTTGTAACAAATTTTTCGCTTATAGTTTTCCTATTGGATAATATTATTAGAACCTTATATTAAATCACAAGGAATTCCAATTGTGGCATAATGTTAAAATAATGTTATATTGAATATTAAAACATTTGAGACGCATATAAACCGCGTAATTATGAAAATGACATGATGCGCATCCGATTTTCCAACACAGCGAATCACTCCCTTTTATTTGATGTACAGTTTGTCAAATTCTATTTGGCGGCCACGATGTAGCATCTGCTGCATTTAAGGGTGCAAAATACAGTAAAATGGTCATAATTTCCGCGAAGTTCATTTACATTTTATGCGCATCCGATTTCAATAATCACCATTAAAAAATACATCCTTCTATACCGTTTCAATGCGATCCATCAAGAACCGGATGGATGTAGCATCGCACTTAATTTTTAGAAAAAATCTATTATATCTCTGGATTAGCGATAGTTTTGAAATATCTGTTTTCGCGCAGTTTAAACTCGCGTATCGATGTATTTATTTAAGTAGAACTGACACATCCAAAACGCGTTTTAATATGCGATATTTTCAAAATAATTTTTTGCAAGTTTTCGAAATTTGAGGGGTATCATATCCGCTGATCTAGTGGGTGGATTTTTACGCGTCGTGGCTTGTTAGATTCAGAACGTAAAAAAACTAAATTTACGCGGGTTTCCACGGAAATCCAATGACGTTTGTAAATTTTAAACCAAAAAAATAGGTTTTTGTGAAAAATTTACGCACAAAAATTTCGTGTTTAGGCGCAGATTACTATGATCCTGTGAGGGCTACACCCTCATGTTATACATTAAAAAATGCGAAATCGCGAGTACTACAATCCAATAATAAGCTTTTAGGGAAATCCTGCTGCGCGTCTCGATTAGAGCAAAAATTCAAAAAACCCCATTTTTCAGGTTTCAAAATGTCAGCATCCGTTTGAGGTAGATACAGTGGATATATTAAAAAATCATACATCAGAGACTTCAACTCTGAAGTGTGCTCTTCAACTTTTCCTTTGAGCATTAAGCTCTACATTGTGTTGTAAAACCACTAATTGGAAAATAACATAATGAAACTCGTTTATTTCAACGATTTTTTCCGATTTTTTTACATTAGTACGACCACAGCTTCCGCTCAAATTATTATTTTAAGAAACCTCTCGGTGAATTGGGCTAAAACAGTTTATTTTGCCGAAATGCGGTCAATAGTTATGGTATAGTAAAAATGATCGCGAGTTACAATACCCCATACCTCAGTTTCAACATAAGTTAATTTTCTACCAAAAGCTTGATATAAGACTTTAAACGTCTTCTGTCTACTACAGAAAACCTTAAAAGTTCTTCTGGCTAATATAGAACACCTTAAAAGGTCTTGTGGCTACTACAGAAGACCTTAAAAAGTCTTTTGGCTACCATAGAAGACCTTAAAATGTCTTCTGTCTACCCTAGAAAATCTTAAAAGGACTTCTGTCTACTATAGAAGACCTTAAAAAGCCTTCTGTCTAATATGGAAGACCTTAAAAGGTCTTCTGTCTACTATAGAAGACCTTAAAAGGTCTTTTGGCTACTATAGAAGACCTTAAAAGGTCTTTTGGCTTATATATAAGACTTTAAACGTCTTTTGGCTTATATATAAGACTTTAAACGTTTTCTGTCTACTGCAGAATACCTTAAAAGTTCTTCGGGTACTATAGAAGACCTTAAAAGTTCTTTTGGCTACTATAGAAGACCTTAAAAAGTCTTCTGTCTAATATCGAAGACCTTAAAAGGTCTTCTGTCTACTATAGAAGACCTTAAAAGGTATTCTGCCTATTATAGAAGACCTTAAAAGTCTTTTGGCTACTATAGAAAACCTTAAAACGTCTTCTGTATACTACAGAAAACCTTAAAAGGACTTCTGGCTACTATAGAACACCTTTAAAGGTCTTTTGGCTACTATAGAAGACCTTAAAAAGTCTTCTGTCTAACATGGAAGACCTTAAAAGGTCTTCTGTCTACTATAGAACACCTTAAAAGGTCTTTTGGCTTCTATAGAAGACCTTAAAAGATCTTCTTTCTACTATAGAAGACCTTAAAAGGTTTTCTGTCTATTATAGAAGACGTTACACGAGTGTCTGTCTACTATAGAAGACATTATAATTTCTTTTGACGACTAAAGAAGACCTTAAAAGGTCTTCTGGCTACTATAGAACACCTTAAATGGTCTTTTGGCTACTATAGAACACCTTAAAAAGTCTTCTGTCTAACATGGAAGACCTTAAAAGGACTTTTGTCTACTATAGAAGACCTTAAAAGGTCTTTTGGCTACTATAGAAGACCTTAAAAAGTCTTCTGACTAATATCGAAGACCTTAAAAGGTCTTCTGTCTACTATAGAAGAACTTAAAAGGTATTCTGCCTATTATAGAAAACCTTAAAATGTCTTTCGGCTACTACAGAAAACCTTAAAACGTCTTCTGTCTACTATAGAAAACCTTAAAAGGACTTCTGGCAACAATAGAACACCTTACAAGGTCTTTTGGCTACTATAGAAGACCTTAAAAAGTCTTCTGTCTAATATCGAAGACCCCCAAAGGTCTTCTGTTTGCTATAGGAGACCTTAAAAGGTATTCTGCTTATTATAGAAGACCTTAAAAAGTCTTTTGGCTACTATAGAAAACCTTAAAAAGTCTTCTGTCTTCTTTTGGCTTCCATGGAAGCATTTGAGATGTGGACATATCGCCGCATCTTAAAGATATCATGGACACAATTCATATCAAATAATGAGGTTCTAAGAAGATTACATAAAGAAAACGAACTGTTGAACAACATAAAGAGACGGAAAACGGCATACTTGGGCCACATTATGAGGAATCCGAAATACAAAATGCTGCAAAGTATTATCCGTGTAAACATTGAAGGAAGGCCTACTAGAGGAAGGAAACAACTACTATGGATCAACAACATCCAAGAATGGACCGGTATACGTGATGTCATAAATCTGCTAAGCGAAGCCAGAAACAGAGAAACTTTTGCCGATATTATAAACAATATTTAATAATTTAAGTATGATAATATAAAACTATTGTAATAATATTCTTATACTTGCATTTTGGTCGCCAACATTCGAAAATCGAATAGGCAAATAAAGAAGAAGAAGAAGACCTTAAAAAGTCTATTGGCTACTATAGAAGACCTTAAAAAGCCTTCTGTCTAATATGGAAGACCTTAAAAGGTCTTTTGGCTACTACAAAAGACCTTAAAAGGTCTTCTGTCTACTATAGAAGACATTAAAAGAGGTCTTTTGGCTACTATAGAAGACCTCAAACCGTCTTCTGTCTACTATAAAAAACCTTAAAAGATCTTCTGGCTACTATAGAAGACCTTAAAAAGTCTTCTGTCTACTACAGAAGACCTTAAAAGGTCTTCTGCCTATTATAGAAACCTTACAAGAGTGTCTGTCTACTATAGAAGACATTAAAATGTCTTTGGACGACTAACGAAGACTTTAAAAGGTCTTCTGTCTACTATAGAAGACTTTAAAAAGTCTTTTGGCTTTTATAGAAGACCTAAAAATGTCTTCTGCCTAATATGAAAGACCTTAAAAGGTCTTTAAATACTTTAAAATGTCTTCTGTCTACTGGAGAAAACGATTTCCTATCTATTATAGAAGACCTTAAAAGGTCTTCTATCCACTAGGGAACACCATTCAAAACCTTTTACTAGAGAAGACCTTCTGCTAATCTACCGCAGAAGACGACATTTTGCTATTCGATTGCAGAAGAAGACCTTCTGCTATTCTAAAGCAGAAGAAGACCTTCTGCTATACTATAGCAGATGAAGACCTTCTGCTATTCTATAGCAAAAGAAGACCTTCTGCTATTCTATAGCAGAAGAGGACCTTCTGCTATTCTATAGCAGAAGAAGACTTTCTGCTATCCTATAGCAGAAGAAGACCTTCTGCTAATCTACCGCAGAAGACGACATTTTGCTATTCGATTGCAGAAGAAGACCTTCTGCTATTCTAAAGCAGAAGAAGACCTTCTGCTATACTATAGCAGATGAAGACCTTCTGCTATACTATAGCAGATGAAGACCTTCTGCTATTCTATAGCAAAAGAAGAGCTTCTGCTATTCTATAGCAGAAGAGGACCTTCTGCTATTCTATAGCAGAAGAAGACTTTCTGCTATCCTATAGCAGAAGAAGACTTTCTGCTATCCTATAGCAGAATAAGACCTTTTGCTATTCTATAGCAGAAGAAGTCCTTTTGCTATTCTATAGCAGAAGAAGACCTTTTGCTATTCTATAGCAGAAGAGGACCTTCTGCTATTCTATAGCAGAAGAGGACCTTCTGCTATTCTATAGCAGAAGAAGACCTTCTGCTATTCTGTAGCAGAAGAAGACTTTCTGCTATCCTATAGCAGAATAAGACCTTCTGCTACTCTATAGCAGAAGAGGACCTTCTGCTATTCTATAGCAGAAGAGGACCTTCTGCTATTCTATAGCAGAAGAGGACCTTCTGCTATTCTATAGCAGAAGAGGACCTTCTGCTATTCTATAGCAGAAGAGGACCTTCTGCTATTCTATAGCAGAAGAGGACCTTCTGCTATTCTATAGCAGAAGAGGACCTTCTGCTATTCTATAGCAGAAGAGGACCTTCTGCTATTCTATAGCAGAAGAGGACCTTCTGCTATTCTATAGCAGAAGAGGACCTTCTGCTATTCTATAGCAGAAGAGGACCTTCTGCTATTCTATAGCAGAAGAGGACCTTCTGCTATTCTACAGCAGAAGACTTTCTGCTATTCTATAGCAGAAGAGGACCTTCTGTTATTCTATAGCAGAAGAGGACCTTCTGCTATTCTATAGCAGAGTTTCTTCTATCCTATAGCAGAAGAAGACTTTCTGCTATCCTATAGCAGAAGAAGACTTTCTGCTATCCTATAGCAGAAGAAGACTTTCTGCTATCCTATAGCAGAAGAAGACCTTCTGCTACTCTAAAGCAGAAGAGGACCTTCTGCTATTCTATAGCAGAAGACATTCTGCTATTCTATAGCAGAAGACCTTCTGCTATTCTATAGCAGAAGACCTTCTGCTATTCTATAGCAGAAGACCTTCTGCTATTCTATAGCAGAAGACCTTCTGCTATTCTATAGCAGAAAACCTTCTGCTATTCTATAGCAGAAGACCTTCTGCTATTCTATAGCAGAAGACCTTCTGCTATTCTATAGCAGAAGACCTTCTGCTATTCTATAGCAGAAGACATTCTGCTATTCTATAGCAGAAGACCTTCTGCTATTCTATAGCGGAAGACATTCTGCTATTCTATAGCAGAAGACCTTCTGCTATTCTATAGCAGAATACCCTCTGCTTTAGCAGAAAACCTTCTGCTTTAGCAGAATATAGCAGAAGACCTTCTGCTTTAGCAGAATATAGCAGAAGACCTTCTGCTTTAGCAGAATATAGCAGAAGACCTTCTGCTTTAGCAGAATATAGCAGAAGACCTTCTGCTATTCTATAGCAGAAGACCTTCTGCTATTCTATAGCAGAAGACCTTCTGCTATTCTATAGCAGAAGACCTTCTGCTATTCTATAGCAGAAGACCTTCTGCTATTCTATAGCAGAAGACCTTCTGCTATTCTATAGCAGAAGACCTTCTGCTATTCTATAGCAGAAGACCTTCTGCTATTCTATAGCAGAAGACCTTCTGCTATTCTATAGCAGAAGACCTTCTGCTATTCTATAGCAGAAGACCTTCTGCTATTCTATAGCAGAAGACCTTCTGCTATTCTATAGCAGAAGACCTTCTGCTATTCTATAGCAGAAGACCTTCTGCTATTCTATAGCAGAAGACCTTCTGCTATTCTATAGCAGAAGACCTTCTGCTATTCTATAGCAGAAGACCTTCTGCTATTCTATAGCAGAAGACCTTCTGCTATTCTATAGCAGAAGACCTTCTGCTATTCTATAGCAGAAGACCTTCTGCTATTCTATAGCAGAAGAGGATCTTCTGATATTCTATAGCAGAAGAGGATCTTCTGATATTCTATAGCAGAAGAGGATCTTCTGATATTCTATAGCAGAAGAGGATCTTCTGCTATTCTATAGCAGAAGAGGATCTTCTGCTATTCTATAGCAGAAGAAGACCTTCTGCTATTCGATGGCAGCAGAAGAGCTTCTGCCATTCTATAGCAGAAGAAGACCTTCTGCTATTCTGTAGCAGAAGAGGACCTTCTGCTATTCTATAGCAGACTTTCTGCTATCCTATAGCAGAAGAAGACTTTCTGCTATCCTATAGCAGAAGAAGACCTTCTGCTACTCTATAGCAGAAGAGGACCTTCTGCTATTCTATAGCAGAAGAGGACCTTCTGCTATTCTATAGCAGAAGAGGACCTTCTACTATTCTATAACAGAAGAGGACTTTCTGCTATTCTATAGCAGAAGAGGACCTTCTGCTATTCTATAGCAGACTTTCTGCTATCCTATAGCAGAAGAAGACTTTCTGCTATCCTATAGCAGAAGAAGACTTTCTGCTATCCTATAGCAGAAGAAGACTTTCTGCTATCCTAAAGCAGAAGAAGACGTTTTTCTATTCTATAGCAGAAGAAGACCTTCTGCTATTCTATAGCAGAAGAAGACCTTCTGCTATTCTATAGCAGAAGAAGACCTTCTGCTATTTTACAGCAGAAGAACTTCTGCTATTTTACAGCAGAAGAACTTCTGCTATTTTATAGCAGCATTCTATTCTATGCATTCTATAGCAGGAGAACTTCTGCTATTCCATATCAGAAGACTTTCTGCTATACCTCTGTATCAGAAGATTTTCTGATATACTTCTGTATCTATAGACTTCTTCTGCTATTCTACAGCAGAAGACGTTCTGCTACTCTATAGCAGAAGAACTTCTGCTATTCTATAGCTTAGAAGAAGAGAAGATTTTTTTTGGTGAGCCTTGTTGTGTAGAATCAATTGTAACTGAAAATGAACTCAATTTTCTCATAATATTTTTAGATTAGGGGCTTTTTTTATTGTCATTATCCTGTCAATATCCTGAGAATTTTTTCTCAATATTCCGATATTTATGATGGTGGCAAATGCGATAAGAATATGTCCTTTTTAATATCCTTTTGAAATTGTGTTGCTCAAAACAATGCTTCAAACAAGAAACAGTTTCTTTATGGGAATTTACCACACTTTGTAGTATGGGACACATTGTCTTCTTGTATGCCCTGTCTCCTTTGGCTCAATATTGAGCTCATGTTATGAACGTGTTTCAATACACACTTCCTTGGTACATGCAGCCTTAGTGACACACGAGCATTGGAAAATTATTCGTCTATAGCAGAAAACCTTATGATATTCTATAGCAGAAGACCTTCTGAAGGCTAGTGTGGGGTAAGTGTGGGAAAATAGAAAGTAAAGTAAAGCCAACATGTGGAGCCTACAATATACTTTCACTGATTTGATTTTGTAGTGGGGATTCTGGAGGTTTAGTGGTCTGTTTTCTTATATTTCGCTATCTACCCACCTTTTCTTTTATATTTACTCCTCTTTGGCTCAACCCTGTCGCACTTTATGAACGTGTTAAAACACACTTTGTGGCAAATGGAGCCTAAATGGCTTACGATCATGGGAAAGTATTGTAAAAGAGAAAAATAGGGGAGTCAGTCACTGAGGAGGAAGAGATGGCGACGTAAGCAGTCATACGTAAAAACCGAAGATGGATTTATTTCTTAATGCAATATTTGAAATTATGTTGGGGTCCTTGACTAAGTGAAGGGTTGAGGTAAGGAGGTAAGTGTGGGAAAATTTAATGCTTTGGCTCCACACAAATCATTAATTCGGGGTAAAATACTTAGCTTAGGATATTTTACAGATGTTCAATTGGGGATGTTGTGCGTTTTAAAGTAATTGATTAGATTAACTACTTAAAATATATACACTGCCAGAATCGTGGGAGTCATTGAAATTAACATTAAAATTAGCTTAGTTCTCACGGAGAAGGGTAAATAATTTTAGTCTCAAAATTACACAAATTTTTTTAAAAAAAAATTATAGAAATATTTTGCTACCACCATATGAAGACTCCCGTATAACAATGACGTTTGTTGGGTTTGCAAGACTGTGGGACTCATGCAGACCCAACAAACTTCATTGTTACACGGGAGCCTTCATATGGTGGTCGCCCTTAACCCTTTAATTATACCCTCAGCCTTTAGGCTAAAGAGGGTATTTACACTTTGATACGACCAAAAATGTGCCTCATCGAAATAATGGTTTTAGACCCCAAGTATGTTTGTACGATATCCGTTTCAGACAATTTTGAGTAGATCTAGCAATGTCCGTCCGTCTGTCTGTCTGGCAGGCTGGTGCGCACGATAACTGTCGAACGGATCAATCGATTCGGTTCAAATTTTGGGTATCGAAATTGTCCAGATTCGATTTAAGTTCGAAGATGGGCCATATAGGTCCCCCACAAATGTTCAAAAATTGTCGCAAAACTTGTGCGCACGATAACTCTTTTAGGGAATAACCGATTTGGGCCATACTTTGCACATCGTGTAATTTCTACCAAACTTAGATGAGGTTCCAATATGGACTCAATCGGTCCACTCCTTCGGGTACCTCCCACACAAAATTTCGGAAAAGTTCAGTTTAGGAGCTGGTCTCGAATCGCTTTAATTTTTGTTTACGCAAGTTGTATTCGCTGTCCTCTATACGACGCTGTAAGTTTCATACTTCCTGAGAAAATAGCCTGAAAGTTACAAAAAACCCTATGACACCGTGTGTAGTGGTTGGAGCGCAAGATAACTCTCGAACGGATCTGCCGATTCGGTCCAAAATTTGGCTTTCGTAATATTTTGTCCAAACTTAGTTCAAGTTCAAAGATGGATTATATCGGTCCACTCCTTCCGGTACCTCCCCCACAAAAGTTCGAAAATGTTCGGAAAATTTGTGCGTACGATAACTCTTGATGGGAGTAACCGATTTGGTCCATACTTTACACATTCTCATAATATCTACCAGATATAGTTCAGGTTCGAATATGGAATATATTTGTTCACTCCATTTCGTACCTCCCTAAATTTTGGATAAGTTCACTTTAAGACCTGCTATTGAATCACTTTGATTTTTGTTGAAGCAACTTACATTCGCTGCCTCAATTACGATGGTAAAAGTTGTTTCAGGGGCAAGTCCATACTTCTTGAGAAAACAGCCCGAAGGGTGTAAAAACCCCCTATGGCACCCCCATGGTCTATGTCGGTCCATTCCTTTAAGTACCTTTTCCGCACAATTTTTGAACTTTAATCCTAATCAACATTTTTGTCGGTTCATACGACCAACATTTTGAAGCCCCCTAAATACATAAGTTTTTTTTGTGAAAAAAGTGTTTCAATTTGCACAGGCTGAGGGTATATATCTCTCGGCAGAGCCGACTGATACTTTTTTACTTGTTGATTTTATTAAAATTTCAAATATTTCTTTAAAAAAAGTTTGCAAATATTTTGAGAATGCCGAAACGTGAGTATCATTCTCATTAACATGAGAATACTCGATGCTTAAATAGTTCGGTTTTCACTAGAAAAATCATTATTTCAAAACTGAAAAACCACTTCACCACGAGGAAATCATGATATTGGTAGCGATCAGTAAATTTTGCAAAGCTGTCAGTGCGTTTTGTAGACATTACTCTCTATAATAGAGAGTAATGATGAAGTTTAGCCAATGGGGGAATAATCCACATTTAACGCAATCAAATAAATCAATTTGAAAAATGTTTCTTGATTTTTGATTGCATTGCCAGACTCACACAATTTAATAATTTAAAAATAATTTTATCATACTCACGAGCCGCTAAGGCTCAATGTGCCAAGGAAGTGTCTTGCTCATTATTGAGCCTATGGAAACATTATATCTCCTTGGGCATTGGTTCACAAATATTTATTTCTATAAAAAATAATTTTCCCAGGCTCGTGTGTCACTAAGGCTCCATGTGCCTAGGAAGTGCGTGTTAAAACACGTTCATAACATGAGCTCAATATTGAGCCAAAGGAGGCAAGACAAACAAGAAGACAAGGTGTCCCGCATTACAAAGTGTGGGAAAATTCTATAAAGAAAGTGTTTTATGTTTGAAGCATTGATGTGTGCAAGACAATTTCAAAAGGATAATAAAAAGGACACATTCTTATCACTGTTGCCAACATCACAAAGTGTGGGAATATTGACAAAATTTTCTAAGGATATTTTTATATGTTTCTTGAGCCAGTTAGCCAAGCATCCAATAGACAATAAGAAAGGAAAAGTAAACATCAAACTAAAAAACTGTTGCTTAGTTTACGGGTGTCGTCGAGATAAAAGATTATGATGAAGGGCAATGACATCAGCTCCAGGATAATTGTGTAGATATTTTAGGAATAAAATTGTAGAACAACCATTAAATGTGTTTGATAAGTCACTAACCACTAACCAATGGAAAAATATTATGAGAAAATTGAGCTCATTTTCAGTTACAATTTGTTCTACACAACAAGGCTCAACAGAGGGTTGAAAAATCTATTAAGAAGGAAATAATGAGCCATCAGTGTGCGAATGTTGAGAAATATTTTCCCACAATTTGATGAAATGTTGAGCCACAGTAGAGAAAAGGTAGGCAGAGCCCTATCTTCATAAGAATAGGGTTTCTGGACTAAACGATGGGCGCTCTATATTCTCTGCATCTAACGGCGAGAAGGTAAGAAGCTGTATTGTAGCCAAGAAAAGTTTAAACCTTATAAAACTATATAATTACAGTGATGGTGACACGACTGCAGTGAGGTTAGAAGTAGGCTCTGGAAGAGCCTTGGTGCTGGCCTCAGTCTACATGCCGTACGAGGAACCCAACCCACCCGGTATACTGTTGCGGAAGCTAGTGGAGGAGACGATGAGTAATGCAAACTTGATAGTGGGCTGTGATGCAAATGCTCATCACTTCCACTGGGGTAGCAGCGATACAAACTCAAGGGGTGAGTCCGTATTCGATTTTATTTTAACTAATAATCTTCGAGTATGTAATAGGGGAAATACCGCCACTTTCCATAATAGGGTAAGGGAGGAGGTGATTGATCTAACCCTTACAAATATGGAAGATACTTCTATAACTGACTGGAGAGTATCGGAGGAGTGCTCCTTTTCGGACCACAGAGCGATACACTTTCATGTCTCTTATAGAAGTAAGCGGCAACCGCCTCATAGAAATCCGAGAAGAACAAACTGGGACTTTTTTCATTCCCTTACAACTTCCAGGCTGTGTGAAGCTCCAGAACCTCGCACAGTAGGGGAAATTGACAATCAGGTGGAAAATCTCACAAAGATTCTGAGGGATTGCTATGAGATGTCCTGCCCACTAACGTATCCTGGTAGGAAAGCTCAGCCCGTCTGGTGGAACAAAGATTTACACGATCTGAGGAAAACCAGTAGAAAGGCATATAACAAAGCTAGTAGGACTAATTGGGATCTCTATAGAGCATCTTTCAATAAGTACAAAAGCGAGGTTAGGAAAGCTAAGAGAGACTCTTGGGTTAGATTTAGTGAGTCCATAGAGGGAGTTAATGCAGCAGCAAGATTTCGCAAGGTGATCTCAAAGGACCCGAAAACCATTGGAAGCATTAAGCGAAACGAGGGCACCTGGACTAACTCAGCTCTTGAGACTCTAAACCTGTTGGCAAGTACACACTTTCCTGGCTGTCAAGATGCCAGCACGTGTCGACCTAGTGAAGATGCGAGCAGAAGCTTCAACACAGCAGAGTGTGATCTTGTTGATGGTGCAATAAGTAATCCCAGAATCTCTTGGGCGATCAGTACTTTTCAACCCTATAAATCCCCTGGACCTGACGGTATCATCCCTGCGATGCTTCATAACGCGCCTCGAGTGTTGATATCTATTTTAAGGAAGATTTTTAGGGCTTGCATTCTGCTGTCGCACATACCGGCGATATGGAAAGAGGTGACGGTGATCTACATCCCCAAAGCTGGGAAACCTAGTCACACCTTACCAAAGGACTATAGGCCGATAAGTCTTTCCTCCTTTCTACTTAAAACTTTGGAAAGGCTACTAGATTTGGAAATTAGATCTTATATAAATAATGACCTTGTAAGCAATTCACAACATGCTACGTAAAAGGGAAATCGACAGACACAGCGTTACACGAGGTCGTGGGTTATATAGAGAAGAACATGGATGACTCGAGCTTCACTTTAGCTGCTTTCTTGGACATAGAAGGTGCGTTTAACAACGTGAAACTTGAGTCTATCCACTCTGCTCTAGAATCACTAGGTGTCCCCTCAATTCTAATCAATTGGATAGATAGAATGCTCGAGAGTAGAATTATCAATTCAAATTTAGGAGAGAGTTCAATTAAGAAGTCGGTCACCAGGGGCACACCACAGGGAGGAGTCCTATCACCCCTGTTGTGGCTTCTGGTACTGAACGGGATACTTTTAGAATTTGACAGGTTAAAAACCAAAGTAGTCGCCTACGCTGATGATGTAGTTATTCTAATCAGCGGGAAATTTCTATCAACGCTGTCCGACCTTATGCAAGGTGCCTTAGTAAAGCTCTCACGCTGGGCCCACCAAAATGGACTTGGTGTGAATCCGGCGAAGACAGAGTTGGTACTATTCACCAGAAAGAGGAATACTGCTGACTTTGTTCCACCAACTCTGGATGGGGTGCAACTAAACCTCTCCACTGAAGCTAAGTACCTTGGAGTGGTACTGGACCATAGGCTCCTATGGAAAAGGAACACCGAGGAGAGAGCTAAAAGAGGTTTAATTGCACTATATTCCTGTAAGAACACCATAGGAAGGAGCTGGGGCTTAAAACCACACATTATACACTGGTTGTATAATACTGTGGTTTGCCCCATTCTAACCTATGGTTGTCTTGTGTGGTGGCACTCACTTAGTATAAAAACAAATCTTTCAAAGCTAACCAATGTGCAACGTGCCGCGTCAATTCTCATTACTGGAGCTATAAAAAGCACTCCTCAAATGGCGCTGAATGCTGTTTTAAATGTTCAACCTTTGGACATTTTGGCTCAGCATCAGGCCTCCAGGTGTGTTTTGAGGCTTAGGGAACTTGACATGTGGCGTTGCTCAATGGCTGGCCAGGCATCGGTTTTGCGGCTGCTTATTAGTCAGGTAGAGATTGGTGACAGAGGGGGAGAGACTGACTATATCTCACCGTCTCTTGACTTCAATATACCTGACGTCTTAATTCCCAATAGGGACGCATGGGTTCAGTGCAGACCAATACCCGATAGCCTATCCATCTTCACTGATGGGTCTAAGATGGAAGACGGCACGGGTGCTGGAGTGTACTCAGACGAACTGAACTTCAGGTACTCGTACAAACTTAACGACAACTGTAGTGTTTTCCAGGCAGAAGTCTTTGCAGTATTGAAGGCCTTAGAGGCACTAGTGGGGGGGACAGACCTAGCAGACTAGGCGGTTACTATATATGTAGATAGCCAGGCTGCGCTAAAAGCTCTAGGATCTTTCACTATTAAATCTAGGATCGTTCGAGACTGTAGAACTGCTCTGAAAGCCTGCAGATTGCCAGTAAGACTTTGTTGGGTACCTGGTCACTGCGGTGTAGTGGGAAATGAAATTGTGGATGAATTGGCAAGGCGAGGCTCGCAATCAACCGATATACAACTGAAAGTTGGAGTGCGACCCCCGCTTTGTCACTTCATTGACAAACTCACAAGGTTCCACGTTGAGAAAACCAAAAGAACTTGGCTAGACGCTCCTGGTTGTCGGGTGGCTAAGTCAATCTGGCCGGAGATCTCGGCACGTAGAACTGATTCCCTCCTCTCACTATGCAAGTCAGAGATCAGGGTTGTTGTGGGGGTCATTACTGGCCATTGCAACATCAGATCAATGACGTGCAGATGGGAGGCTAACAGCAGTGATTATTGCAGGCTGTGTGAAGATGCAGAGGAGACGGAGACGATTGATCATTTACTGTGCCAGTGCCCCAGACTGTCGGCCAGGAGATACAGACTCTTCGGCACATACATGATTGAATCGCTCTCCTACCTCTCTTCCTTCGACCCATCAGTCCTGCTTGCATACTGTAGAGGTCTTAAATGGCTATGGGGCAGACAAACTTAACTGCATGTTAGTCTATTTAATAACTAATATACCTCTCTTGTTTTTTCTTTTTTTATCTTCCCTCATCCTTCTCCTATACCCCCCGACCCGTCTCTTCCTCTCCTACCTCTTCCTCCCCCATCCAGCAACAATAAACTGGTATCCAGTTGAACACACAACCACACGCCATCACATCACAACAATCAAATCCATAGATGCAATATCCATCATCACCACACTTACACAACCACCATCACATATACACCAGCAAAATCATCACACATCATCATATCACCACACATTAACGGTCATCATCACACACAGAACCACATGCAGAACCACCAAACAACAGACAATATCAACAATATCAATATCAACAATATCCGATCTCAACAAAACTGGATGATCACAATGGACTACAAGGTCTCCGAGTGGAGTGGCTGCCTTTTACAGCAGCTGTGCATCCTATAACCTAACCTAACCTAGACAGACCTATTTCGAAATCCCTTGCAAACCATTCTTCCTTAGCGCCAATTTGTCGAGTTATAACGAAGCTGGCTCAACAAAAGACATAGGGGGTTAGATAGTCGTATTGTTGATGTAATAATGTATTTTGGGTAAAATATTAACGAGATAACAGTAATCCGTAAATTGTGTGTATGATTTTTTCTCATGATATTGTTGAGCAAGAGACCAACCACAATTGTGAACATTGATCAAGTAGCTATTGTCCTGCCTTCATAAACAATTTTTTGAGCAAATTGAACTAAATTTCAGTTACAATTTGTCCTTCAAAACAAGGCTAAATGGAAGTCATGAGTGTTGGAAATATTCATTGTCTATTTAATAATGATAATATTGAGAAATTCTGTCCAGAAGTGGTTCAAGATATGTATCATACGTATCTTGAGCCATAGTAGAAAAGAAGCTAAAAGAAAGCTATCCGAAGTTAAAAAAGCTGATATTTAGTTAATTTTTCTGAATTAATGGATAAAATTTTAAACAAATAATAATTAATAACATAAATAAATAACCAAGAATTAATATAATAAATATTAAAATATTTTAAAAAATATTTTAAGAGATAATTTATTAATCATATTTAAATTGAAATTCAATAAATATTTAATTCTTTTATAATCATTTAATATTTTATTAATTACAAACTATCTTGTATTTAATTAATCGAATTAACAAAAATTAATTGAAATTTCATTAATAAAAATAATTGGAAATTAGTTAAAAGTAAAATAATTATTTTTTAAATATTAATTAAATAATTTTAATGATTAATTAAATATTAACGCAATTTTTAAAAATGTTTAATTAAATTCGTTATTTTAAATATAAATTTAATTTTTTTAAATTATTATAAAATAAAAAAGGATTAAATTATAAAATATTATTTAATGATTAATTATTTAATTAAATATCAATTATTTATTAGTTTAGTAATAATTAAATTATTATTAATTTATTTATTTATTTATTTACCAATAACAAGTTAATTAATATTAAATTATTATATTTTAATTATTTAATTGATATATTATCAATTAAAAATATATTACAAATTAATCAATAATGATTTAAAAATTAATCTATATTAATAAAAGAGTAAAGTGATTGACTGACTGACAGACTGACTGACTGATTGATTCATCAACGCCCAGACGAAACGGCTGAAGCTAGAATCCTGAAATTTTGGGTGTGGATCCCTCTTGGTCAGAAGGGGTCAGATAAGGCTGGGCGTTTGGAAATTCGAACTGCAAGGGTACGAAAAGTCTAAAAGGTACTAAATATGGTACCGTTTGTATTTGGCGAACCGGTAGAGCTAGAACTTTGAAATTTGGAACGAAAGTCACTGATGGAGTGTAGAAAAGATGTGCTAAAGGTTTTTTAGAAATTCGAACTCTAAGTGTACGAAAAGTACTAAAGTGTACTAAATTTGGTATCAATTCGTATTTTGTGAACTGAAAACAGTTAAAGGTTGAAATTAGGTGTGAGACTCAAGGTTAAAAGGTACGGTTGACATAAGGAGGTGGTTTAGGAAAAGTCTACACATGTGTACGAAAAGTACCAAATGGTACTAAATTTGGTACAATTATGATTTGGGTGAACGGATAGAGCTCGCATCCTGAAATTTTGAATTAAGGCTACTGTTGGAAAGCAGAATGGACGTAGTTTTGAAAATTCGTATTTATGGATACGAACAGTACTAACTGGTACAATTATGATTTGGGCGAACGGATAGAGTTGGAATCCTGAAATTTTGAACTAAGGCTACTGTTGGAGAGTAAAATGTAATAGTTTTGAAAATTCGTACTTATGGGTACGAAAAGTACTAAATGGTACTAAATTAGGTACAATTACGATTTGGGCGAACCGATAGAACTGGAATCCTGAAATTTTGAATTAAAGCTACTGTTGGAGAGTAGAACGGAAGTAGTTTTGAAAATTCGTACTTATGGATACGAAAAGTACTAAATGATATAAATTTGCCACAAATCTGATTTGGGCGAACGGATAGAGCTTGAATCCTGAAATTTTGAACTAAGGCTACTTTTGGAGAGTAAGATGGATGTAGTTTTAAAAATTCGCACTTATGGGTACGAAAGTATTAAATGGTACTAAATTTGGTAAAATTTGGATTTTGGTTGAACGGATAGAGCTGGAATCCTGAAATTTTGAATTAGGGCTACAGTTGGAGGGTAGAATGGAAGTAGTAGGTAGTAGGAAATGGTACTAAATTTGGTACAATTACGATTTGGGCGAACGGACAGAGCTGGAATCCTGAAATTTGAATGAAGGCTGTTGTTAGAGAGTAGAATGGAAGTAGTTTTGAAAATTCATACTTATGGGTACGAGTAAATGGTACTAAATTTTGTACAATTTGGATTTAGGTTGAACGGATAGACCTGGAATCCTGAAATTTTGAATTAAGATTGATGTTATAGTATGGAAAGGAGATAATTTGGAAATTCGTACTTATGAGTTACGAAAAGTAATAAATTTGGTACAATTAAGATTTGGGTCATCGGATAGAGCTGAATTTCTCAAATTGGGATAAAAATTGCTGCTGGAGTATAAGAATGGCTACTGTTGGATTGTAAAATGGAAGTTGTTTGGAAAACTCGTACTTAAGGTTACGAAAAGTACTAAGTTGTACTAAATTTGGTACAAGTTGGATTTAGGGTAGTCCTGACATTTCGAATTAACATTGATGTTAGAGTATGGGATTGAGATAATTTGGAAATTCGTACTTCGTAGGCTACATTTGGAGTGTAATATGGAAGTAGTTTTAAAAATTCGTACAAATTTGGATTTGAGTGAACGAACAGAGCTGGAATAATGATATTTAAAATTAAACTTGCTGTTGGGGTGTAGGATGGAGTTAGTTTTGCAAATTCTTACTTACGGGTAAGAAAAATATTAAATTTGGCACAGTTTGGATTTGGGTGAACGAATAGGGCTGGAAACCTTAAATTCGTAATTGAGATTAATGTTGAAGTGTACGACTGAGCTAGTTTTGGAATTCGTATTTTTGGATACGAAAATCACTATATTTGGTATAATTTGGATTTGGGTCAACGGATAGACATAGAATCCTGAAATGTGGAATTCAGATTTCTGTTGGAGTGTAGGATTGTGGTAGTTTTGGAAATTCCTACTTATGGGTACGAAAAGTACTAAATGGTATTAGATTTGGTACAATTTAAATTTGAGTGAACGAATATACCTGGAATCCTTAAATTTGGAATTGATTACTGTTGGAGTATAGGATTAAGGTAGTTTTGGAAATTCGAACTTATGGGTACGAAAAATACTAAATGGTACTAAATTTGGTACAGTGGGTATTTGGGGGAACGGATAGAGCTGGAATCCTGGAATTGAAAAGACTACGGTTGGAGTGTAGGATTGAGACATGGAGGTAGTTTTTGAAATTCGTCCTTGTGGGCACGAACTATACCAAATGGTACAATGTGAATTTGAGTGCACTGATACCGCTGGAATCCTGTTTTTTGGAATTAAGGTTACTGGTGAGTGAAGGTTTGAGGTAGTTTTCGAAAATCGTACTTATGGGTACAAAGAGTACTTAATGCACTCAGTTTGTTGTTGGGTGTAATTTTTTGTACATATGCATGTTGTAATTATTTTATTTTATATTCTAATTATTTAATTGATAGATTATCAATTAATAATATATTACAAATTAATCAATAATGATTTAAAAATGTAAATGAAGATAATTCATTATTAATAATTTATAATTAAGTAATTAATAATAATTTTATAACAATTAATAATTACTAATTTATTATTCCTATTTATTAATTATCAACAATTAATTAGTTTACTAATTATTGAATATTTATTAATTATTTATTGAATATTAATTATTAATTAAATTATTTTAATGATTTATTAATTAAACATTAACAAACATTTTTAACTATATGTATATACAAATAAATTTTAATTAAATATTAGTTAATAAAAGATTAAATAATTAAATATTTTTACTGATTTATTAAATAAATATAAATTATTAATTAATTAACTACTAATTAAACAATTGTTAATTTATGTATTTACTAATTCAAATTAATAATAATATAAATTACTAATAAAATTTAATTAATATTTAATTATTTAATGAATATATCTTATATTTCTATCATTTAATTGATAAATTATCAATTAAAAATATATTACAAATTAATCAATAATACTTTAAAAATTAACTAATATGTTAATGTTGATAATTCATTATTAATAAATAATTAATAATAATTTTATAATTAATCCACAATTTATACATGTTATTATAACAGTTAATAATTATTAATTTATTATTCCTCTTTATTAATTATCAACAATAAATTACATTTATTTTTGCGTTTTCTTCGACCTTTTTATTTGTTTGATAAATGGCTCAACATTTCATCGCATTGTGGAAAAATATTTCTCAATATCATCAGAGAAATTTCTCCACACATTATATACGGTAACAGTGGTCAGTGACTCAACGAACACATTTTACAATTTTTCTTTTATTTTTCATAAAATATTTTCACAATTATCCTGTCGTTGATGTCATTGATCCTCATCATAATCTTTTATCTCGATGACTCCAATAGCTAAGCAGCAGTTTGTGATGATGTTTACTTTTCCTTTCTTATTGCCTGGTGGATGCTTGGCCAAACGGTTCAAGTGACAATAAAAAATATCCTGAACATTTTTTTCAACATTCCCACACCTTGCGAATTTGGTAAATGCGATTAGAATGTGTCCTTTTTATTATCCTTTTAAAATTACGTTACACATATTAATATTTGAAACAACAAACAGTAAATTCTCACACTTTGTCCGTTGTTATTCTGTTTGTTCGCTCTTCTTTAGCTCAATATTGAGCTCATGTTATGAACGTGTTTAAACACACACTTCCTTGGCACATGGAGCCTTAGTAACACACGAGCCTGAGAAAATTATTTAAAAAATACATATGTAAATATTTCTGCAGCATTGTCCTGAATACCATAGGCAAAGGCATACAATTTTTCCATTGACTCAATATTGAGCTAGAGTTTTGTATGTGTTTACACACGCTTCCTTGGCACATGGAGCCTTGAAGACTCGTGAAGATGAGCAAATATTAAAAAAAAATAATATTCTGTGTGTCACTCATTGCAATTTGCTGCTAATGGCATTTGGGTATCTGCGATAAATACACACATTCTCAAAACTGGCTGAAATCCTTTTATTGATTTACATACATATGTTTATATGTATTTCTTAAAGAAATGTTTGAAATGTTATTGGTATCCACAAATAAATGAAGGGGTGATGGGAGATAAGTGTAGAAATATTCACAGATGTCACACGCTTTATTGACACACGATAGCCTTCACATGGCGGTAGCAAAATATTCCTATATGTTTTTCTAACGGAACTTATGTATTTTTGAGATTAAAAGCATTTATCATCCACCACGGGAAATAAATTTATTTTAATTTTAATTGCGACTACTCCCACGATTCCTGCAGAAAAAACATTCATTCAAGTAGTTAATCTAAGCAATTATTTAAAAACCCACAACATCCCCCCATTCAACATCTGTACGATATCCTGAGTTAAGAGTTTTACTCTAAATTAAAGCATTACATTTTCCCACACTTACCCCTATCAACCCTTTATTTATTTATTTAAAGACTCCAATATGATTTCGACTATTGCTTTAAGACGTGTAAATCAATCTTCGGATTTAACGGATGATTGCCTACGTCACCATTTCTCAATTCTTCGCTCTGTGAATCACTTCCAAATTCTTCTATATTAAAATATTTTCCCATGATCGTGAGCCACTTAGGCTCCATGTGTCGTAAAGTGTGTATAAACATGATCATAAAGCGGTACACGGTTGAAGCAAAGAGGAGCACATACAAAAGGCAAAGTGTGCAGACGGAAACATTTTAAGAAAACAGACTTCTAGACTCCCAGCATCCCCAATTTAAAATCAATAAAATTTCTTAAATAATGTCTTAGTACGATGGTACAGCATGTAGAGACTCCACATTTTGTCTTTACATCATATATTCCCACACTTACCCCTCTCAACCGTTCAATTGTTATAGCGCTCCATTACATTTATAACACATTCCCATGAGGAACAAATCAAATATTGGTTTATATGGATGATTGACCTCATCACCGTGTTCAGAAATGCTTTCACTTACTGATGCTGTAGACTCAAAAATTTAGTATTTTTTAAAATATTTCCCAGGCAAATTATTTCGACACACAAACTTGAAAAAATTAAAATAAATAAAGAAATATTACCCAATTTAAAAATATTGATAAAGTAAAAAAAAAAAAATAAAAAAAATCCACAATTGAAAAAAATATTTAAAAAATAATTTACGCTTGGAAAAAATGTTAAAAAACCCAAAATGTCTTCAAAAATCCAACATTTCTTTAAAAAACTACGCTTAGAAAAAATAAAAAAATACAAAATTTCTTAAACAATCTACGCTGAGAAAAAGCGAAACAAATCCAAAAAAAATATTTAAAAATCCACGCTTAGAAAAAAATTAAAAATCCAAAACATGTTTAAAAAATCCACGCTTAGAAAAAATTAAAAAAATCCAAAACATGTTTAAAAAAACCACGCTTAGAAAAAATTAAAAAAAAATTCAAAAATATTTAAAAATCTTCGCTTACAAAAAATTAAAAAATCCAAAAAAAATATTTAAAAGTCCACGCTTGGATAAAAATATTTTAAAAAATCCGAAAAATATTTATAAAGAATCGACGCACGGATATTTAAAAAAATCCAAAAAAATTTTGAAAAAATCAACGCTTAAAGATATGTACATTTAAAAAATAAAAAAGGATTAAAAAATAAATTTTTAATAGTTCCATTCTTGGACAAATTTTAAAGATATAAGAAAGTTTTTAATTAATTAATTGAACTCAACTGATAAAAATATCTCAAAAATACATACTTGAAAAATATTATTAAAAAACAGACAAAAAAATTAATAACGGCGCTTAAAAAAAATAAAAATATTAAAAAATCAAAAAAAAATTATTAACAAAATCCACGATTGAACCAAAAATAAAAAAAAAAAAAGAAAAAATAAGCATTTTTTCTTATTTTTTTTTTTTAATTTTGGTTCAATCGTGGATTTTGTTAATAATTTTTTTTTTTGATTTTTTAAACAAATAATGAAAAAATGAACGCTTGGAGAAAATTGAAAAAACATATTTAGTAAATCCACAATTAGACAAAATTGAGAAAAAATATTTAGTAAATCCACACTTACACAAAATTGAAAAAAAAAATATTTAATAAATCCACGCTTGGAGAAAATTGAAAAAAAAAATAAATATGTAATAAATTAACGCTTGGAGAAAATTGAAAAAATAAATATGTGTAAATTAACGCTTGGAGAAAATTAAAAAAAATTTTTAGTAAATCCACACTTAGACAAAATTGAAAAAAACATATTTAATAAAAAAATATTTAATAAATCCACGCTTGGAGAAAATTGAAAAAATAAATATGTGTTAATTAACGCTTGGAGAAAATTAAAAAATATATATTTTATAAATCCAAGCTTGGAAAAAACAAGTAAAAAGTATCAGTCGGCTTTGCCGACAGAGATATACCCTCAGCCTGTGCAAATTGAAACACTTTTTTCACAAAAAACTTATGTATTTAGGGGGTTTCAAAATGTTGGTCGTATGAACCGACAAAATGTTGATTAGGATTAAAGTTCAAATATTTTGCGGAAAAGGTACTTAAAGGAATGGACCGACATAGACCATGGGGGTGCCATAGGGGGTTTTTACACCCTTCGGGCTGTTTTCTCAAGAAGTATGAACATGCCCCTGAAACAACTTTTACCATCGTAATTGAGGCAGCAAATGTAAGTTGCTTCAACAAAATTCAAAGTGATTCAATAGCAGGTCTTAAAGTCAACTTATCCAAAATTTTGTGTGGGAGGTACGGGATGGAGTGGACAAATATAGTCCATATTCGAACCTGATCTATATCTGGTAGATATTATGAGAATGTGTAAAGTATGGACCAATTCGGTCACTCCCATCAAGAGTTATCGTGCGCACAATTTTTCCGAATATTTTTGAACTTTTGTGGGGTAGGTACCTGAAGGACTGGACCGATATGGCTTATTTACGAACTTAAACTAAGTTTGGAAACAATATTACGAAGGCCAAATTTTGGACGGAATCGGCATTTCCGTTCGAGAATTATCTTGCGCTTCCACCCATAAACATTGTGTCATAGGATTTGTTTTTCAACTTTCAGGCTATTTTTCAGGAAATATGGACTTGCCCCTGAGGAAACTTGTACCTTCGTATAGGGGACAGTGAATACAAGATGTTACAACAAAAACCAGGCGATTCTCGAGCAGGTACTAAACTAAACTTTTCCGAAAATTTGTGTGGGAGGTACTCGAAGGAGTTTAACGATTGTGTCCATATTGGAACATCATCTAAATCTGGTAGACGTTTAATAATGTGCAAAGTATGGACCAAATCGGTTACTCCCTTCAAGAGTTATCGTACGCACAAATTTTCCGAACATTTTCGAACTTTTGTGGGGGAGGTACCGGAAGGAGTGGACCGATGTAATCCATCTTTGAACTTGAACTAAGTTTAGACAAAATATTACGAAAGCCAAATTTTGGACCGAATCGGCAGATCCGTTCGAGAGTTATCTTGCGCTTCAACCATTACACACGGTGTCCTAGGGTTTTTTGTAACTTTTAGGCTATTTTCTCAGGAAGTATGGACTTGCCCCTAATGAAACCTACACCGTCGTATAGAGGACAGCGAATACAACTTGCGTAAACAAAAATCAAAGCGATTCGAGACCAGGTCCTAAACTGAACTTTTCCGAAATTTTGTGTGGGAGGTATCCGAAGGAGTGGACCGATTGAGTCCATATTGGAACCTCATCTAAGTTTGGTAGAAATTACACGATGTGCAAAGTATGGACCAAATCGGTTATTCCCTACAAGAGTGCGCACAAGTTTTGCGACAATTTTTGAAAATTTGTGGGGGAGGTACCTGAAGGAGTGGACCTATATGACCCATCTTCGAACTTAAATCGAATCTGGACAAAATATTTCGATACCCAAAATTTGAGCCGAATCGATTGATCCGTTCGAGAGTTATCGTGCGCACCAGCCAGCCAGACAGACAGACGGACAGACAGACAGACAGACGGACGGACATTGCTAGATCTACTCAAAATTGTCTGAAACGGATATCGTACAAACATACTTGGGGTCTAAAACCATTATTTCGATGAGGCACATTTTTGGTCGTATCAAAGTGTAAATACCCTCTTTAGCCTAAAGGCTGAGGGTATAATTAAAAATATATATATTTAACAAATCCAAGCTTGGACAAAATTGAAAATAAATATTTAATAAATCCACGCTTGGAGAAAATTGAACAAAATGTTTAAAAATCCACGCTTAGAAAAAATTTAAAAAATCCAAAACAAATTTTGAAAACATCCACGCATGGATAAAAATATTTAAAAATAACCGAGAAATATTAAAAAAAAAAAATATATATATCCACTAGGGTTATGACTTTTTTACAACCTCATATCCCTGTATCATAGCGTGATGAGTTTTGCCATAAAATTACATAAAATCATAATTATAAGGTGATTCGGTGAAAAAACCTCACGCACAAAATGATTTTAAAATTTGAATTTATCAAAATTATGGACAATTTTTTGAAGTCACTGTAAGCAGATATACAATTGAAAATAAACTTAAGAGTCACATGAGATAATTAAACTGACATAACATTTATTTCTCACGAATTTTCTTCAATTCTGAGAATCGTAAAAATATCGTAAACGCTTTTATTTAAAAATATAATTTTTTACCAAAAAACAAAAAAATTAAAATTTTTTCAAAGTTGTTTGTGCATGAACTTTTTCAATATTTGAATGAAATAAAAATTATTATATTTATTAGTAGGCATGTATTTATTCATTAGTGCAACAAAAAATAATTTTTGAAAACAAAAATTTTCCATTTCATAAATTTTTTCAAAAAATTATATTTTTAAAATCGATTTGTGCGTGAACTTTTTTTATATTTCAATGGAATAAACGATAGCGTAGTGATTATTAGGTAAAAGTTCATTCACCCCTGCTACAGGAAATCATTTTTGTGAAAAAATGTCAAAAAATCATAACCCTAAAAAAAAATTAAAGATATAAGAAAAATATTTAAAATATTCACTTCAAAAAAATATTAAAAACCACACTTGATGAAAAACTTATTAATAAAAAAATTGAAAAAAAATGAAGAAAAATATTAAAATAAATAAATAAATAAATCCACGATGGAACAAAATTGAAAAAAAATGAAGAAAAATATAAAAAAAATAAATAAATAAATCCACGATGGAACAAAATTGAAAAAATAAGAAAGAATATTTAAAAAAAATCAAAACAAAAAATAAATAAACCCACGCTTCGAGAAAATTGAAAAATATATATTTAAAAAATCCACGCTTGGAGAAAATTGAAGAAAAAATTTAATAAATCCACGCTTGGATAAAATAAAAAACTTAATAAATCAAAAATAAAAAAAGTTAATAAATCTACGCTTGGATAAAATAAAAACAACTTAATAAATCCACGTTTGGATAAAATAAAAAAATAATAATAAATCCACGATTGGATAAAATAAAAAATTTAATAAATCCACGCTTGGAGAAATTTGAAGAAAAAATTTAATAAATCCACGCTTGGAGAAATTTGAAGAAAAAATTTAATAAAGCCACGCTTGGATAAAATAAAAAATTTTAATAAATCCACGCTTGGAGATAATTGAAGAGAAAATTTAATAAATCCACGTTTGGATAAAATAAAAAACTTAAGAAATCTACGCTTGGATAAAATAAAAAAACTTAATTAATCTACGATTGGATAAAATAAAAAAACTTAATAAATCCACGCTTGGAGAAAATGGAAAAAATATATATAAAAAATCCACGCTTGGAGAAAATCGAAAAATATATATATAAAAATCCACGCTTGGAGAAAATCGAAAAAAAATATTTAAAAAATTCACGCTTGGAGAAAATTGAAAAAAGAAATTAATACATCCACGCTTGGATACAATATAAAAAATATTTAATAAATCCACGCTTAGAGAAAATGGAAAAAAATATTTAATAAATCCACGCTTGGAGAACATTGAAAAAAATATTTAATACATCCACGCTTGGAGAAAATTAAAAAAAAAATATTTAATAAATCCACGCTTGGAGAACATTGAAAAAAATATTTAATAAATCCACGCTTGGAGAAAATTGAAAAAAAAAAAATATTTAATAAATCCACGCTTGGAGAAAACCGAAAAAAGTTATGCTTGGACTAAATTGAAAAAAAAAATATTTAATAAATCCACGCTTGGAGAAAACCGAAAAAGTTATGCTTGGACTAAATTGAAAAAAAAAATATTTAATAAATCCACGCTTGGACAAAATTGAAAAAAAAAATTATTTAATAAGTCGACACTCCACGCCATTAAAACATAAAAAAAAATTAAAAAAAATCAAAATCCAATTAAAAAAATATTTCAAAACCCATGCTTGGAACAATATTTCAAAAACTATGTTTGAAAAAATATTTAAAAAGTCCATGCTTAGAAAAAATATTTCAAAAGTCCATGCTTAAAGAAAATATTTCAAAAACCAAGCTTGAAAAAATTATTTAAAACCCAAATGCTTGAAAAAATATTTAAAAACCCAATGCCTAAAATAATATTTAAAAATCCATACTTGGAAAAATATCTCAAAAATCCAATTGAAAAAAATTCAAAAGTCCATGCTTGACAAAATATTTACAAAATACTCGCTTAAAACAATATTTAAAAAATCCACGCTTGAAAAAATATATACAAAATCGACGCTTGAAAAAATTTTTAAAAAATCCCCACTTGAAATAATAAGTTTATAAATATTTTATAAATTCAAAGCATGAAAAAGTATTCCACGCTTGGAAAATAATGTAATGCCAAGATATTCTTTTATAAATTCACGGAGTAAGGAAATACTTTTTTTTGATAAATCTACGGATTAAAAAATATATTCTCAAAAAATACTTTGATTTTTTTTGAATAATTCACAATAGTCTTTTGTAAAATCAACGTTGGTAATTTTTTAATCGACTTTTAAAAACTATTTTTTAAATATAAATAAAATACACCAGGTACTAATTTATTTGTCTTCGAATCTGGCTTTGGCTCAGTATATCCTAGAAAACATTTCCTAAGGTGTTCACACTTGTCGATAAATCAAAAGAAAAAGAAGTAAAATAAAGTAGCCAGCCCTCTAATTTATCTGTTAAAAATTCTACATTGTTGTTATATAACTAAGTGGCTTTAAAGACAAAGCCATAACTCTAAAATTTGTCACTCGACTATCAACTTTTTCCTTTGTCTACCTCAAAATATTATCACATTGTGGGAAAAAAATTCTCAACATTTCCACAATTCACCAATGTCTCATTATTATTTCATCCATAAGAATTTCCAACCCTCAAGACTTTTGTTGAGCCACACTAAAAGAGATGCATTGTAATAGAAATTGAGTTCCATTTTTTATAATATATTACCGTTTATTTTTATTTAACAGCTTTTTTGGTCAGTGGCTCAGCCTGGCGCTAGTGTCATTGCCCTTAGCTCAATGAATTTACTTTTTTCATGGCAATGAATAACCAACTGTCTGCTACTTTGTTTGCTCATCTTTTCTTATTGCTCAAAAAAGTAACAAAATATCCTGAGAAAATTCCCACACTTTCAGATTATGGCACACACAAGATATGAATTTTCTTTATCAAACTAACAGTTATCCTTGTCTTATCCTTTTAAAAACAACAAACTGGCGAACATCAGCAGTAGAAATAAGAAACGGTAAATTATTCGAAGTTTCCCACACTTCACAGTCTTGAACACCTTCTCTTGTGTTTGTTGTGTTCGCTTTGGCTCAACATTGAGCTCGAGTTATGAACGTGGTTGTGCAAAAATTTCTTGTTGACACAAGCAGTCATGCCAAAGTTGTTCACGAGCCTGGGAAGATATTTTATTCATTCTTTCTAAACGCCATCAGTTGCAGCTTGTCCTTTCAGCATCGTAAATATTTTATTTTTGAAAATATTTTCCCAGGCTAGTGGGCAACGTTGGAATGGTTGCATGTGCCAAGGAAGAATGTTTACACAACCATTTTCATAACCCGAGCTCAATGTTGAGCCAAAGGAAACACAACAAACACAAGACAAGGTGTTCAAGACAGTGAAGTGTGGGAAACTCTAAGACTTTATGATTTCTTATTACTATTATTCGTGTGTGCTAGTCTGCTGTTACAAGGATAAGAAAAGGATAACTTTTAGTTCGATAAAGGAAATTCTTATCTTGTGTGTGCCACAGCCTCAAAGTGTGAGAATTTTCTCAGGATATTTTGTCATTTTCTTTTTGAGCCTGTTGGTTATTCATTGGCATGAAAAAGTGAATTCTTTGAGCGAAGGGCAATGACACCTAGCGCCAGGATAATTGTGTAAAATTGAAAGGAGACCTGAAAAGTCATAATAATATGTGGCCATTGAGCCTTTGGCCACAGTAGAGCCTTTGGCCACACAGAAAAAAGAAATTATAGCCATGAAAACTATTATGAGAAAATTGAGCCCAATTTCGGTTACAATTTATCTCCTTCAGCATGGCTCAATAAATGTCATGGGGGTTGAAAACTCCAATTTTTAATGTAAAAATGAGTCTTTAGTGAACTGTAGAAATATTTTCCCACATTCTGGAGATACGTTGAGTCATACTAGAAGAATAAAGCAGACAGCTAATAAATGGTTTCTAAACTCGTTGTCATTAATGACTGTTTGTCCTGTAATAATAATATAAGCGGCTCAATAAATGTTTAGGGTACATACTTTAGTGTTGAAATTTTGAGAAATATTTTCCCAGGATATGATTTTTATTTGTTGAGGCTCACAGTGTGAAATAGTAGATGAATATGGCATACATACAATTATTTATGAGTGATATTGTGGGGCAATTAATATCATCATTAAATTTCATTATTTTAAAACATAAATTAACTTTAGAAGGATAAATTCATTTTTGCATTTTCTCCAGACGTCATTCATCAGTTGCAGCCTGGCTTTGCTGACTCACAACATATTATTTCTAAAAATTCTTTCCCAGGCTCGTGAGCAACATTGGCATGGCTACATGTGCCAAGGAAGAATACAAAACCACGTTCATAACCCGAGCTCAATGTTGAGCCAAAGGAAACACAGCATACACAAGGCAAGGTGTTCAAGACTGTGAAGTGTGGGAAACTCCTAAGAATTTTCTTATTTCTCTTATTCGTGTGTACCGGTCTGTTGTTATAAGGATAATAAAAGGTTAACGGTTAGTTTGCTTAAGATCATTTTTTTTTCGTGTTTGTCACAATCTCAAAGTGTGGGAATTTTCTCAGGATATTTTGTTATTTCTTTGAGCTAGTGGTTTGACATCCACTGGCAATAAGAAAACATGAGGAGCAAACAAACTATCAGACAATTGGTTATTCATTGGCATCAATAAGATAGTTGTTTTGGGCGAAAGGCACTGACACTAGCGCCAGGATAACTGTGTAAAATTGTAAGGAAACCAAAAAAGTCAGTACAACACGTAATCATTGGACACAATAGCTATTAAATAAACAGAAGAAAAAATACGATGAGAAAATTGAGCTAAATTTCTGTTACAATATATTTGTAGGTCGGGCTCAACAAAATACATGGGGGTTGGAAATTCGTATTGACGAAATAATAATGAGCCAAGGGTGAAGTGTGGAAATGTTATGAAAAAAGTTATTTTGACCCATACAAAAAAAATAAATAGCCGAGTGACAAAAATTATATTTATCACTGCTCAGAGTATTTTATCCTAAAAGGTATATTGTCATATAACAACAAATCATTTTAAGAATTGGATATCATTATTATTATTGTTTTTTTTTTTTTGTTTTTTTGAGAGAGAAATATTTTCATATATTTTCCTGAGCCAAAGTCAGAAATAGAGACACATTTTTAGTTCATTTTTCTAAGAACATACGAAATTACTTTTTTTTATTAAATTTTAAATTCCAATTGCGTTTTTTAAATAAAGTTTTTTCAGCCGACTTTTTTCTAAAATTTTTAAAGAATATTTTCTCAAATTTTTCGAATAATTTGTATACAATTTTTTAAATATTATTAATTATTATAGTATTAGTTATTAT
Organism: Musca autumnalis; assembly: GCF_047663935.1. Lineage (NCBI taxonomy): Eukaryota > Metazoa > Arthropoda > Insecta > Diptera > Muscidae > Musca > Musca autumnalis. Next base: position 234,829,568 of record NW_027411977.1, read on the forward strand.
TTTTTAATTTTTTAAAAACAATTTTTCAATTTTTTTAAACGTATTTTTTATTTTTTTGGTTTATAATATATTTCTAAATTTTTAAAGAATATTTTTCAGTTTTGTATTTATTATTTTTATTTTTTTCATAGAATATTTTTTTATTTTTTAAAATATTTCTTTTATTTTATTAACTTTTTTGAGAATATTATTTTAATAAATATATTATAATTTTTATGAAAATGTTTTTAAATTTCTATTTTATACTTTCAGTTTTTTCAATAATATTTTTTATTTTTCGTGGTGCTGATGCCATTATTCATTTTTCTAAAGACAATCAGAGGACATAAAAAATTGTTTTTGTAAAATAACAACTAAATTCCAATTGTTTTTTTTTTAAATAAAGATTTTCCAAACGACTTTTTTTTAAATTTTGAAATAATATTTTCTCAACTTTTTGTATACAATTTTTTAAATATTATTTATTATTATAATATTAGTTACTGTTTCTTACATTATTTTCATTTTTTAAAAAGTATCTTTTTATATTTGTTAAAGAACAATTTTACAATAATTTTAAAATTTTTAGAGATTTTTTTCACTTTGTAATTACTATTTTTTTTTTAATTTTTTTGAAGAATATTTTTTTTAATTCTTTAAAATATTTTTTATGTTATTATTTTTTTTTTTTGAGAATATTATTTGAATAAATATATTTTAATTTTATGAAAAGATTTTTAAATTTTTTAAAAAGTATATTTTTAGTTCTTTTAAATAATATTTTTTATTTATTTAATTAAAAAAATCTTTAAAAAAGTGAAAACTATTAAATAAAAAATATTCTTTAGAATTAATTAAGAAACAAATAAAAAAGTATCAGTCGGCTTTGCTGACAGAGGAGATATACCCTCAGCCTGTATAAATTAAAACAATTTTTTCCAGAAAATACGTATGTATTTAGGGAGTTTTAAAAATGTTGGGCATTTGAACCGACAAAAATGTTGATTAGGATTAAAGATCAAAAGTTTTGAGGAGGAGATACTAAAAGGAATGGATTGACATTGACGTTATGGAAGTGGATCTCCAACCACAACATATGGTGCCATAGGGGGTTTTTACAATTTTACCATCGTAATTGATGCAGCGAATGCAAGTTGCTTCAACAAAAATCAAAGTGATTCGATATTAGGCCTTAAAGTGAACTTATCCAAAATTTTGTGGGGGAGGTACCGGATGGAGTGGAAAAATATAGTCCATATTCGAACCTGATCTATATCTGGTAGATATTATGAGAATGTGTAAAGTATGGACCAAATCGGTCACTCCCATCAAGAGTTATCGTGCGCACAATTTTTCCGAATATTTTTGAACTTTTGTGGGGTAGGTACCTGAAGGAGTGGACCGATATGGCTTATCTACGAACTTAAACTAAGTTTGGAAACAATATTACGAAGGCCAAATTTTGGAAGGAATCGGCATTTCCGTTCGAGAATTATCTTGCGCTTCCACCCATAAATATGGTGTCATAGGGGTCGTTTTTCAACTTTCAGGCTATTTTTTCAGGAAGTATGCACTTGCCCCTGAGGAAATTTGTACCTTCGTATAGGGGACAGTGAATGCAAGATGTTACCACAAAAATCAAGGCGGTTCGAGAGCAGGTCCTAAACTGAACTATTCCGAAATTTTGTGTGGGAGGTACTCGAAGGAGTCTACCGATTGAGTCCATATTGAAACCTCATCTAAGTCTGGTAGAAATTTCATAATGTGCAAAGTATGGACCAAATCGGTTACTCCCTTCAAGAGTTATCGTACGCACAAATTTTCCGAAAATTTTCGAACTTTTGTGGGGGAGGTACCGGAAGTGGTGGACCGATATAATCCATCTTTGAACTTGAACTAAGTTTGGACAAAATATTACGAAAGCCCATTTTGGACCGAATCGACAGATCCGTTCGAGAGTTATCTTGCGCTCCAACCACTACACACGGTGTCATAGGGTTTTTTGTAACTTTCAGGCTATTTTCTCAGGAAGTATGGACTTGCCCCTAATGAAACTTACAGCGTCGTATAGAGGACAGCGAATACAACTTGCGTAAACAAAAATCAAAGCGATTCGAGACCAGGTCCTAAACTGAACTTTTCCGAAATTTTGTGTGAGAGGTACCCGAAGGAGTGGACCGATTGAGTCCATATTGGAACCTCATCTAAGGTTGGTAGAAATTACACGATGTGCAAAGTATGGACCAAACCGGTTATTCCCTGCAAGAGTTATCGTGCGCACAAGTTTTGCGACAATTTTTGAACATTTGTGGGGGAGGTACCTGAAGGAGTGGACCTATATGTCCCATCTTCGAATGTAAATCGAATCTGGACAAAATATTTCGATACCTAAAATTTGAACCGAATCGATTGATCCGTATCGTGCGCACCAGCCAGACAGACGGACAGACAGACAGACAGACGGACGGACATTGCTAGATCTACTCAAAATTGTCTGAAACGGATATCGTACAAACATACTTGGGGTCTAAAACCATTATTTCGATGAGGCACATTTTTGGTCGTATCAAAGTGTAAAAACCCTCTTTAGCCTAAAGGCTGAGGGTATAATCATAAGAATGATCTTCGCCCCAACAGGCAAAATTTCAAAAAATAAAAGATAGTCGTTCAAAATCTACAAAAATAGTATTTTTCTGTTCATTTGGATTCAGGTTAGGTATGTATCAAAAGTCACCAATAATTATTAAAAAAAATATTTTTAAGAAAATATCCTTTTACAAAAGTAAAAAAATATTCATAAAAAATAAAAACTATTCTTTAAAATATTAAAAAATTTTGATTATGGAACATTTTTAAAAAAATATTCTTCAAAAATTGGAAATTTTTCTTTTTAAAATTAAAATATTTCATTAAAAATTTTAAATTTTCTTTAATTTTTTTAAAGAAAAAATTAAATTTTTCGTTAAAAAATTTAATTTTTTTCTATTTGTTGTTGTTGTCCAATGGTAATTTTGTATTATCTGCTATTTTTGGGCTATTTGGTCGACTTTTATTTATTAATTAAAAAAATAGATTAAATAGCCCAAAAATAGCAGATAATGATTTTTTTCTTAAAAAAATACAAATATTTTGTATACATGTTTTGTGATCTGTTGGTCGTTGAAAAACGTTCCTAAAATATTTTATTTTTAAATGGGATCCTTGGAAAATATTTCTGTTTTCACACTTTTTTTTCTCCCTCTTAACATATATAGGCTAACTTCTTCCCCTTCCCTTACATTTTTCAGTTATTTTATAATTGCATATATTTGTTGAGCCATGAACAGGACACAACTCATCATTAACCCAGAGAAGGCTCAACAATTCATCTGGTGTTGGAAATTATTATTGTAAATGCAATTATGAGCTATTGCTCACAAGCGTGAGAATGTTGAAAAATATTTTCCCACAATGTGATGGTTTGTTGAGCCGAAACCACCTAGAATATTCCCTAAAAGCATGCCGCTCAACACGACAGACAGACCGATATTCAATGATTTTTAAAACATTTATCCTTAACTCCGGTTTTCAATGTAATAATTGTGAAGCCAGCTCAACAAAGTGTTTTGGGGTTGAACATTATTTTATAGTTGAAATAAAGTGTGGGAATGTTGAGCAATATTTTCTCATGATATGTTGTCTTGTTGAGCCTCAATGTATTATATTTTTGTATGAGGAGAGGACAAACAGTCATTAATTGGTTTATTTAATATCTGTTTTCTTGAGACACTTAACGCCAGCGTGAAATTGTGTTTCATGAATGTATGTTTCTGTTTTACTTCTGTTGAGCTATTGTTGAGCAATTCCTTGACATTTGTCCTTTGAGTGTGGGAAAACGTTGGCAACAATTATGTTTTTGTGTTTCAAAATGTTCAAAAGTCTTCTAAGATTGGAAGACAACTTGACCAGGTAAGGTCATTGAACTCATAGTTGACAAATGGACCATAGATGTTAGTGGTATTACCATCACATTTCACGTTATTTTTTAAGAATGAAGGGCAAAGTAAAACTTCGATATACATATGTAAATAATTTATTTTGTAAGAAAATAGAATATTGTGTTAAGGACCAACAAACCTCAGCCTTACGGCTAAAAAACGCTAAATACGATTTGATACTTTCCATATGCATCTTCCAATTTACAGATATATACCTCACACGTATAAGGAAAAATTCAATTTCAGACAATTTGGTGCCGATTCGCTACTCCGCCATGGCTAGACTGTTACACACGAAAACTCCTTAAAGCAATCAAAGATTTGGTCCGAGTTCACATATTGTAATATTTCTTAAAAATTTAGATAAAGTGGACAATGTCGATTCATAAAACTTAGAACCACCAAACTTGAATATCTAAAAAATTCAATCAACAGCAGCACACCATGAATCGTGCCTAAAAAATAAAAATATTTTCCCACAGTAGAAACATTTCAAACAACTTACATACCATCAGCCATCCTCAAAAACATTTGTATAAAATCCAAAAAATCTCGCTTAAGAATTGACAAGTTGTTGAATAAACAACCCACTTGTTACTCAACGACTGTGACATAAGAAAACTCTAGCAAAGCACCACCCCCTTGGGAGTGACATTAACATTGTGGATACACCCTCCATGAAATTTCAGTGGCACTTCATTAAGCAAATCAAATCACAGCCACGGTTGTTTCAAATGTCACAGCATTGCAGTCGGCCGGAGATTTTGTTTACATGACGGTGATGAGGAGGAGCAGTTGTGGGGGAACACTTTAAAGTGAGATGGGGTTTCTTATACAATTAATGGGGAGAGATTAAACGGCTTTAGTAAAACATGTTGCATCCCCTGTGAAGAGTTTTGTAATAAAAGTGATTTTTTGTGGAAAAAATGTGTTTTATTTTTTTAACTAAAGGCTTGAATGGAACTGAAAAATTTAGTTTAATATGCCTACTTTGAAGAAACGGCGGATAAAGCCTATGAGAATATTTAATAATGAAGGGAACCCTGTGTATTTCTATGGGAAATTAAAACATACATATATTCTAGGGAAAGCATGTTTTATAATAAATATTTTTTGAAATGTAGGTTTGTTGATCTACTGGTTTTGGAAAAATGCTATTAGAATATCGCTCATTTACTCAAAGTGTGGCATAACTCAAAAATAGCGTTTTTTGAAATAGCAATTTTTTCTACGACTTCTACTTTATCTTGTGTCAAATTTTCATGCTGATATCTCAAAAACTCAACGAGTTACAGCTCATTTACTACGAGCTTCGCATAATTCAACACAACAGTTTTTTGAGTTTAAGAAGCACTAAAACAATACAAATCATGCTCAATCTTGCACAGAAATTTAGCACTGATATCTGGCTAGCTGTTTTAAAAATATGGTCAAAGTAGTTATTTTAGTTTTTGTGTAATAATCTTTTTAAGTTGGGATGTCAAATTTCAATCGCGAACTTAAAACGCGTTTTTCTCGAAACTGGCTTTTTTGAAATGTGCCACTCTTTGAGTAAATGAGCGTTATGATGTCTGTTGGTCCTTGAAGAATATTCTTTACCATTTAAGTGGTTTAATACTTAAAGTTCTTAAACGAAAATCGTTTAATAAATTATTATCAATTATTATCAAATTTCATCACAAACTTGTCCTGGCTCCGATGTCGTTGCCCTTCATCAAAATTTCTTCTCTCATTCACCTAGTGCCTAGTTTGTTCTGTCTCTCTACAAACTTCTTTTGTCCAGTTGTTGTTTCTTAAGTAAAATGTCCTGAAAAAAATTTCTCAACATTCACACACTTTAACGTCGTGACAAATATGATAAGAATAGTGTTTACAATGCTAACAGTTGTCCTTTTTATTATCCTTGTAACAACTGGTTTCCACACACCAAAAGTAGAATAACGAAACAGTTTGTTTAGCAGAAATTCCCACACTCTGTAGTCTTGAGCACCTTGCTTGTGTTTGTCGTGTCCCTTTTTGGCTCATCATTGAGCTCTGGTTATGAACGTGATTATGTCGACACATCCTGGCACATGCAGCTAAAGAAGGATGCTCACGAGCCTGCGAAAATATTTTTAATAATAAAATTTATAATTGCAGCTGATGGTGTTTGAAAGAAATTGATAAGAAATTTAAGCATTTAATTCTAAAAGAACAAATAAATTTTAAAAATACACTTAGACAAAATAGAGAAAAAATTACAAGTATAATTAAATAAATCTTTAACAAATATTAAAAAATATTTAAAACCAAATAAAAAATTAAATAAAATTCTTTAAAAATAAAAAATAAAAAAATATTCCGTACAAATTATAAAATGTTCAAAAAAATTAAAAACGCTCTTAAGATAATACACAAAATTGCTTATGAAAAATGTATCTTAACAGTTGAATAAATATTCTTGAGAACTTCTAAAAAATCTTCTTAAACAGAGAATAAAAAAACATTTTTTTAAAAAATGGAAAAAATTAATAACTAATTTTAAAAAAGATTTAAAATAATTGAACATATAAAAAATAAAATATATTTCTTTAAAAATATTTTTGAAATGGAGTTGAAAAAAATTATCCATAAAAAATTAAAATGTTGCTTTTTAAAAAAGTTCAATATGTTCTTTAAAAAAAAAAATTATAAAAAAAATAAAAAATATTTTGAAACAAAATGTTTCTATTTTAATACAAAAAAGATTGAAGAAATCTAAACATATTATATAAAAAATTAAAGAAGTAGAATTTTTAAAACCCATGTTTTGTGATCTTTTGTTGAATTTTTTTTTTAAATAAAAATTGTAGCTTAAAGAAAAAACTTGGGGTTATTGTTTGTATGTTGAGCTCAGTAATCGTATTTCAACTTCTACCCTCTCCATCACCTGTAAATAAAAATCCTTGAGAAAATCGTATCATTTTTGCAGTTACATGTATAATTGAAGATACATATGTATATTTTGAGCCATGAGCAGCACTCAATGCATTATTATCCCAAGATGTCCCTACCAAATCATTAGGGGTTGGAAATCCTTATTCTTAATGTGATAATGAGCCATTGCTCTCAAGTGTGGGAATGTTGAAAAATATTTTCCCAAAATGTGATGGTTTGTTGAGCAACCACATAGATTATTGTCTAAAGGCATGTGGCTCAACGTGACCGACAGACAGATATTGAATGATGTTTAAAATATTTATCCCTAACGCCAGTCTTCAATGTAATAACAAAATGTTTTGGGGTTGAACATTAGTTTCTAGTTGAAATAAAGTGTGGGAATATTGAGCAATATTTTCCCATGATATGTTGTGTTGTTGAGCCTAAATATGTTTTGAATTGTGTGAGGAGAGGACAGACAGTCATTAATTGGTTTATTTGTTATCTGTTTTCTTGAGACACTTAACGCCAGCGTGAAATTGTGTTTAAGGAATGTATGTATGTTGAGCCATCTATGCTTCTGTTTCATTGTTTTGAGCTATTGTTGTATCATTCCTTGAAAGGGAACAATTATGTTCTTTTTTTATACCCTCCACCATAAGATGGGGGGTATACAAAGTTCGTCATTCCGTTTGTAACTACTCGAAATAATCATTGTAGACCCTACAAACTATATACATACATACATATATTCTTGATTCTACATCGATATAGCCATGTCCGTCCGTCTCTCCGTCTGTGGAAATCACTCTAGCCTCCGAACGGATAGAAGTAGGTGGATGAAATTTTAGTAGAATCTATTATATGCACGTAGGACTTTTGGTATTGAAAGCGGGCTATGTAGGTCCAGGTTTTCGTACAGCCCCCATACAAAGTGACGCGTCGTCGTTTTAAGGAATTTTTAAGATATTTGGCCCATTTTACTACTGGATTAGTTGTAATTTGGTATTTTGTGTCTCCAGAGGCTAAAAAACATTTCTACCAAAGTTTATTTATATAGGTCCACGTTTTGGTATAGCCCCCATATAACGCCCCATATATAGTAGGCGTCAATTTAAGATATTTTGAATGTATTAGACTCATTTAACCACAGAATCGGATGTAACTTTGTATTTTGTGTTTCCAGATATATATATGTTTATATAGGTCCACGTTTTGATATAGCGCCCATAGGACGATATCTCCCGATTTTCGGTATTTTGAAAGTTTTAGCCTCATTATCACACCATAATGGCTAAAATTTGATATTCAGTCTTCGTTGGGGGTATACAACTTTCACCCAGAAATTTTTAGGTATAGGTCCACGCCTTCATATAGCCCCCATAGAACGGTTCCTCCCGATTTTCGGTATTTTGAAGGTTGTGGCCACATTACTCCACCAAAATGGCTCAAATTTTGTATATGGTCTTCATTTGGGGTACTAAATCTTCCATATAAAATTTGTTGGTATAGGTCCATTCTTTTGTACAGACCCCAAAGAACTTACCTCCCGATTTTCGGTGTTTTGAAGGTTGTGGCCTCAATATTACTCAGAAATATCTGATATTTGGTATTTAGTCTCCGTTGGGGGTATAAAAATTTCCCCCAGAAACTTGTCGGTACAGGTCCACGCCTTAGTATAGCCCCCATAGAACGGTAATTCCCTATTTTCGGTATTTTGAACGTTGTGGCCTCAAATTTTCACCGAAATGGCTGAAATTTGGTATTTAGTCTTCGTTGGGGGTATACAAATTTCCAGCGGAAATTTGTCGGTACAGGTCCACGTCTTCATATAGCCCCCATAGAACGGTACCTCCTGATTTTCGGTATTTCGAAGGTTGTGACCTCAATATCCCACCGAAATGACTGAAACGTGGTAGTAAGTCTTCGTTAAGAGTATACAACTTTCCACCTGAACTTGGTCGGTATAGGTCAACATCTTCATATAGCTCCCATAGAACGGTACCGCCCGATTTTCGTTATTTTGAAGGTTTTAGTCTCATTATTCCACCAAGTGCCTGAAATTTGGTATTTAATCTTTTTTTTTTGGGCTACAAAAATTTCCCTCAGAAATTTGTCGGTATACTTTCAGGTTTTGATGTACCCTCCATAGAACGGTATATCCGAATTTTCGGTATGTTGAAGGCTTTAGCCTCATTATAACACCGAAATGGCTGCAAGTTGGTACTTAGTCTTCGTTGAGGGTATAAAACTTTCCAACTGAAATTTTTCGATATATTTCGATATTCATAATGCCCCCCTGTAACGGTACCTCCCGATTTTCGGTATTTTGAAGGTTGCTGCTCAATATCCCATCGAAATGACTGACTGTCTTCATAATGCCCCCCTGGAACGGTACCTCCCGATTTTCGGTATTTTGAAGGTTGCTGCTCAATATCCCATCGAAATGACTGACATTTTGTAGTTAGTCTTCGTTCCCCACCAAAATAGCTGATATTTGGTATTATGTTTTTGATAAAGGTATGAAATATTTCACCCGAAATGTGCCGGTATAGGTCGACGTCCTCAAATGGCCCCCATAGGACCATACCTCCCGATTTAAGGTATTTCGAAAGTTGTGGCCTCAAAATACCACCGATATGACTGAAATTTAATATTTAAACTGCCATGAGTATATAAAATATTGCAGAAGAGAATTATCAGTATAAGCCCTTTTCTTCAAACAATTCCCCATAGAAGCGTACCTCCCGATTTTCGGTATTTTGAAGGTTGTGTCATCAATATCCCATCGAAACGGATGGTATTCAAAATGTCCGTTGGTAGTACAAAACTTTCCACCTGAAATTTTCCGGTATTGCTCCATGTTTTAATATCGCCCACATAGAAAGATCCCTTCCAATTTTCGGTATTTTGAATGTTTTAGCCACATTATTCAACGGAAATAACTGAAATTTGGTATTTAGTCTTCGCTGGAGTTACGAAACTTTTCTCCAGAAATTTATCGGTACAGGTAAACGTTTTATAGAGCCTCCATAGAATGGTGCTCCCAATTTTGTTAACTATCCAAATCCAGGATATCTAGGTTTAGGTCTAGTCGGTATTGCCCAATTTTATGTATTTCGCTCAATTCGGAAAATTGTAAATATTGGTCCATGTTTTAGAAAGAACAAAAATGTCGCCCCATATGGGCGGTTTTGAAGGGAGTATTATCAGTTGAGATATATGTACTACTTCTGTAATAAACCGAAATTAAACTAATTGTTTCTATTCACTTCAATACAATTGAGGGTATTTAAAGGTTGGACCGGCCGAACTTAACCCCGTTCTTACTTGTTTTTCTGTCAAACATTTCCGATATCTTTTAAGATGAGAAGGCAACTTGGCCAGGTAAGGTCGTTGAACTTATAGATGACAAATGGACCATAGTTGTTAGTGGTATTATCATCACATTTTAAGTTTATTTTTTAGGACAATGAAATATTTTGTGAAACAAAAAACCAAAAGGAAGGAAGGCTATGTACGCTTATATTCGTTCGAAAATATGCCTCATCGAAACAATGGTTTTATACCCAACATATGTATAAGACAATTCGGTGACGATAAAATCATGGCTGACTGGTGCGCCCCATAACCCCCAAGAGGATTTAACGAATTTGTCCAAGTTCGCACATCGTAGTATTTATTCCTGAAGTGGACAAAATCGGTTCAGGTGGCATTTTAATGAATAGTTTGTTAATAGCCACATATGTAACATTAAAATCAAAAAATAGATTTTCAATGATCTATAGTCCAACAAAATCTAATATTTATGAGGTAGTTTTTCTACCAACAAAACATAAACGTGATTTTAAAAAAATTGTAATTCTATTAAAATAATTCTTTCCCACAGTTTCATAGAAATATTTCATAGATCTTACGTACAGTCAACCATCCTCAAAAACATTTACATATATATAAAATCCAAAAAAATCTCGCCTAACAATTGACAAGTTGTTGAATAAACAACCCACTTGTTACTCAATGACTGTGACATAAGAAAAGTCTAGCAAAGCACCACCCCCTTGGGAGTGACACCAACATTGTGGTTTCACCCTCCATGAAATTTCAGTGGCACTTCATAAAGCAAATCAAATCACGGCTGTTCCAAATGTCACAGCATTGCAGTCAGGTGAAGATTTTGTTTACATTTTATAGTGTCAGGAGGTGAGTTGAGGGGGGACATTTGTGAACATTCTGTGAAAGTGAAATGGTGTTTCTAATGTAATTTATTGGAGGGAGTTTGAAAGGCTTTAGAAGCAACATGTTGCATCCCCTGTGAAGATTTTTGTAAGAAAAGTAATTTTTTGTGGAAAAGATTTGTTTCTTTGTCTGTCTTAAAATGTGGGAAGAGAAATTTTCTTAATTAAAGGATTGAATGGAATCTGAATGGTTTAGTTTCAAACGCCTACTTTTCAAAATTTTGGGAATAATGACTTTGTGAGGTTTTTTCGTAATAAAAGGGGTTTTAATAACATTGACAATTATAGCTACTCCAATAGGTTCCATCCCCAAATAGTTTATAGCCATTTCACATGCTTATAAGAATATGTGCTTATAATATATGTATAAAAATATCCTATGAATCGGTGAGTAACCAATTCAAAACAAATCCAAATTCATGTGTATATCCTTTTGAAAGGTTTCATATAATCGGAAAAGCTCAATTGGGCGGTAAATTTTCTCCAGGGTGTCGCAAACTATTTAAATTATCATTCCCTAAGATGATATGTAAAAACTCGTATATTTGTGCTTTCACAAAGAAGTCCTAATTGCTTTATGGATATATTCATATTAATAACTTTTATATCCTTCCTAGTTGGCCTGTTTTCTGCACAAACCATTTTCCTTTGTACAATAGCTTCTTTACCAGCATTCATACTACTGCCAATCTTATGACTTGTGGCTGTGATAGAAATACAATACCAACAAATATCCAGAAAGAAAATTTCCCACACTTTGCCACGCAATAAGAAATGATAAAAATTGATAATCTGTTGTCTTTTATTGATCCTTTTTTCCTAAAAGGAATAACAACTGCCATGCACAGGACAATGGTTAACTGATATTTCTTCTTTTGTTCCCACGCTTCAACTTCTTGTGCCAAGAACACCTTGTGTTTTGCTAACATCCTGACGTGTGTGTATGTGGCTCAACAATGAGCTCGAGTTAGGAACATGGATATGCTGCACACTTCCTTACACATGCTAAAGACGGTGCTGTGGTTTAACGAACCTGGGAAAATTTGTGTTTTCATATTTTGAAAATAATGCAGGCACAAATAACATTGATGCGGCATGTTTATAAAGAAGCACAAAAAAGGATAAAGGTAAATAGTTTTTTAAAAAAATGAATAGATTCCTTCTAAAATCCAAATTTATAATCTTTAAAAAGTATTTAAAAATCCTAGCTATAATCCTTGAAATATATACGCAAATTCCCCTTTATAGTACTTGAAAATAATTTACTTTTATAGCCCTTGAAAAAATTCTCCAAATCCTTAAAAACCGTCTATAACATTGACATATCCTTAAAATCTACGTCTATAGTCTTTGAAAAAATATTTTAAAAAATCCACATCTAAAATCCTTGATCAGGCTTTTAAAAAATCCACAATTTAACAGACTTTTAAAAACCCCACTTTTAAAGTACTCGAAAAAAAAAACTTAAAAAAAAATCTACTTTTAATGTACTCGAAAAAGTTTTAAAAAATCCACTTCTAAAGTCCTGGAGAAAAGTTTTAAAAAATCCACTTCTAAAGTCCTTGAGAAAAGTTTTAAAAATCCACGTTTTTAGTCCTTGAAAAATATTAAAAAAATCCACGTCCTTGAAAAAATATTTAAAAATCCACGTTTTTAGTCCTTGAAAAATATTAAAAACATCCACGTCCTTGAAAAAATATTTAAAAAATCCACGTTTATAGTCCTTGAAAAAATATTTAAAAAATCCACGTTTATAGTCCTTGAAAAAATATTTTAAAAATCCACGTTTATAGTCCTTGAAAAAATATTTAAAAAATCCACGTTTATAGTCCTTGAAAAAATATTTTAAAAATCCACGTTTATAGTCCTTGAAAAAATATTTAAAAAATCCACGTTTATAGTCCTTGAAAAAATATTTTAAAAATCCACGTTTATAGTCCTTGAAAAAATATTTAAAAAATCCACGTTTATAGTCCTTGAAAAAATATTTTGAAAATTCACGTTTATAGTCCTTGAAAAAATATTTAAAAAATCCACGTTTATAGTTCTTGAAAAAATATTTTAAAAACCCACGTTTATGGTACTTGAAAAAATATTTTAAAAACCCACGTTTATGGTACTTGAAAAAATATTTAAAAAATCCACGTTTATGGTACTTGAAAAAATATTTAAAAAACCCACGTTTATGGTACTTGAAAAAATATTTAAAAAATCCACGTTTATAGTCCTTGAAAAAATATTTAAAAAATCCACGTTTATAGTCCTTGAAAAAATATTTAAAAAATCCAAGTTTATTTTCCTTAAAAAAAATAAAAAAATCCACGTTTATAGTCCTTGAAAAAATATTTAAAAAATCCACGTTTATAGTCCTTGAAAAAATATTTAAAAAATCCAAGTTTATTGTCCTTAAAAAAAATAAAAAAATCCACGTTTATAGTCCTTGAAAAAAATTTTAAAATCCACGTTTATAGTCCTTAAAAAAATATTTAAAAAATCCACGTTTATAGTCCTTGAAAAAATATTTAAAAAATCCACGTTTATAGTCCTTGAAAAAATATTTAAAAAATCCACGTTTATAGTCCTTGAAAAAATATTTAAACAATCCACGTTTATAGTCCTCGAAAAAATATTTAAAAAATCCACGTTTATAGTCCTTGAAAAAATATTTAAAAAATCCACGTTTATAGTCCTTGAAAAAATATTTAAAAAATCCACGTTTATAGTCCTTGAAAAAATACTTAAAAAATCCACGTTTATAGTCCTTGAAAAAATATTTAAAAAATCCACGTTTATAGTCCTTGAAAAAATATTTAAAAAATCAACGTTTATAGTCCTTGAAAAAATATTTAAAAAATCCACGTTTATAGTCCTTGAAAAAATATTTTAAAAATCCACGTTTATAGTCCTTGAAAAAATATTTAAAAAATCCACGTTTATAGTCCTTGAAAAAATATTTAAAAAATCCACGTTTATAGTCATTGAAAAAATATTTAAAAAATCCACGTTTATAGTCCTTGAAAAAATATTTAAAAAATCCACGTTTATAGTCATTGAAAAAATATTTAAAAAATCCACGTTTATAGTCATTGAAAAAATATTTAAAAAATAGACGTTTATAGTCCTTGAAAAAATATTTAAAAAATCCACGTTTATAGTCCTTGAAAAAATATTTTAAAAATCCACGCTTATAGTCCTTGAAAAAATATTTTAAAAATCCACGTTTATAGTCCTTGAACAAATATTTAAAAAATCCACGTGTATAGTCCTTGAAAAATATTTAAAAATCCACGTTTATAGTCCTTGAAAAATATTTAAAAAATCCACATTTATAGTCCTTGAAAAAAAATATTTTCAAAATCCACGTTTATAGTCCTTGAAAAAATATTTAAAAAATCCACGTTTATAGTCCTTGAAAAATATTTAAAAAATCCACGTTTATAGTCCTTGAAAAAATATTTTAAAAATCCACGTTTATAGTCCTTGAAAAAATATTTAAAAAATCCAAGTTTTAAGTCCTTGAAAAAATATTTAAAAAATCCACGTTTATAGTCGTTGAAAAAATATTTAAAAAATCCCCGTTTATAGTCCTTAAAAAAATATTAAAAAAATCCACGTTTAAAGTCCTTGAAAAAATATTTAAAAAATCCACGTTTATAGTCCTTGAAAAAATATTTAAAAAATCCACGTTTATAGTCCTTGAAAACATATTTAAAAAATCCACGTTTATAGTTCTTGAAAAAATATTTAAAAAATCCACGTTTATAGTCCTTGAAAAAATATTTAAAAAATTCACGTTTAAAGTCCTCGAAAAAACGGTTAAAATATCCACGTTCTTGGTCCCTGAAAAAAATATTGAAAAAATATATAAAAAAATCCACAACTATTGCCCTTGTTTAAAAATGTACTTTTATCGATCCCCCCCTGAAAACAAATTCATGAGACTTTTTTTTTAAGGGGTCTTGATTCAATTTTAGTTTTTTAATCCTTTCCAAGCGTTTTCCATTATTATTCAATTCAATTGAATTTGAAGCCCTTTATGTAAATCGAATTTTTAAGATATTCCCACAGTTTCTCCCCCTTAAAAATCACTTTATCTCAAAAATTTCATTGTTTTCTCTTTTTTAATACTCCTTTGGGGGAATAACTTTTCAAAGATTATTGTTTAGCCTTAAAGGAAAAAAACCATTAAAATCTTCAGCTCCTTGTGAGGGTTCCCCCTCGCTTATCGACGCTATAACAAAGAAGAAAATATTTCTTTGTCACTTGTTATGGTTTGTCATTAGACACAGTTGGGGTAATCCAGGTGGATAAATATTCAAATGCATTTGAAATCTTTTTTTCGTTGCCCCTTTGCAGGGGAGATTTTCCACCACCACCATCATCATCCACAACTTGTTGCTTGTCACATCTTCCACTTGTTATTGACTTTTTGGGGAAAGATTTTTATTGTTTGTCAATTGTTTGGAAATCTTCAGGGAATTAATGAAATGGGACTGCAATAAATTTCCCAAAAGGCTGTTAAAGATATGTCGAGCAATCAAGGAATTTTCTGTGATTGGGGATTGTTTTCAGATGTGGGTATTCATGGGAAAACTTTGGAAAATTTTAAACAAAGGAGTAAAATAGAATATTATCAACGAATACTAAATTTAATAGCTCTTTTTTAAATAAAAAATATTGAAATTTTAAGGAATCTTGTTTCAGTATTTAAAATGCGGGTTGATTGAATATATACAAATTAGTTAAGGTTGCTGATAAAAGGCTTTATTATTCATCATTAAAAATTCCGGGTTTTTTTCAAATCATATTATATGTACGTAATACTCCGAAGAAGGATCAATAATTGCCCATTTTTTTCTTTTGAAAAAAATGGAAACTTAAACTTTCTAAATATAATATGAGCTTGTAAATGAGTCCCAATATTCAAAATTCAAACAGTCAAACAATTTATTAAAAAAAAATTCAAAAATTTTGTAATTAGATTCCACATATCTTTAACCTACCCCCTACATGTGGTGTGATACAGTTCTCCACATATCATTGTCACCAATGGAATATCCAGCATAATCCCATGCTTCTATAACAAATCCCAACAAGTGGTAACCAAGGGTCTGTGCACAGGGGGGTGAATGTGTCACTTCGATGTGTAAATAATATCGCCCATCTAAACAATTTTGTTGTACAGCTATTTATTTTCCGTCAAAAACACTTGCTGTTGATGGAGGAGCATTACTCTTCAACTTAAATGGATCTTGAAACTAATTCGGTAATATGAGAACATTTTTAATACACAAAAAATAGTTCTGACTAAAATAATGCGGATTCTTAAATGATTTTTCATGAGCAAAAGCTGATTTCGAAAATATTTGTTCTAGGACTATAAACGTGGATTTTTTAAATATTTTTTCAAGGACTATAAACGTGGATTTTTTAAATATTTTTTCAAGGACTATAAACTTGGATTTTTTAAATATTTTTTCAAGGACTATAAACGTGGATTTTTTAAATATTTTTTCAAGGACTATAAACGTGGATTTTTTAAATATTTTTTCAAGGACTATAAACGTGGATTTTTTAAATATTTTTTCAAGGACTATAAACGTGGATTTTTTAAATATTTTTTCAAGGACTATAAACGTGGATTTTTTAAATATTTTTTCAAGGACTATAAACGTGGATTTTTTAAATATTTTTTCAAGGACTATAAACGTGGATTTTTTAAATATTTTTTCAAGGACTATAAACGTGGATTTTTAAATATTCTTTCAAGGATTATAAACGTGGATTTTTTAAATCTTTTTTCAAGGACTATAAACGTGGATTTTTTAAATCTTTTTTCAAGGACTATAAACGTGGATTTTTTAAATATTTTTTCAAGGACTATAAACGTGGATTTTTTAAATATTTTTTCAAGGACTATAAACGTGGATTTTTTAAATATTTTTTCAAGGACTATAAACGTGGATTTTTTAAATATTTTTTCAAGGACTATAAACGTGGATTTTTAAATATTTTTTCAAGGACTATAAACGTGGATTTTTTAAATATTTTTTCAAGGACTATAAACGTGAATTTTTTAAATACTTTTTCAAGGACTATAAACGTGGATTTTTTAAATATTTTTTCAAGGACTATAAACGTGGATTTTTTAAATATTTTTTCAAGGACTATAAACGTGAATTTTTTAAATACTTTTTCAAGGACTATAAACGTGGATTTTTTAAATATTTTTTCAAGGACTATAAACGTGGATTTTTTAAATATTTTTTCAAGGACTATAAACGTGGATTTTTTAAATATTTTTTCAAGGACTATAAACGTGGATTTTTTAAATATTTTTTCAAGGACTATAAACGTGGATTTTTTAAATATTTTTTCAAGGACTATAAACGTGGATTTTTTAAATATTTTTTCAAGGACTATAAACGTGGATTTTTTAAATATTTTTTCAAGGACTATAAACGTGGATTTTTTAAATATTTTTTCAAGGACTATAAACGTGGATTTTTTAAATATTTTTTCAAGGACTATAAACGTGTATTTTTTTAATATTTTTTCAAGGACTATAAACGTGGATTTTTTAAATATTTTTTCAAGGACTATAAACGTGGATTTTTTAAATATTTTTTCAAGGACTATAAACGTGGATTTTTTAAATATTTTTTCAAGGACTATAAACGTGGATTTTTTAAATATTTTTTCAAGGACTATAAACGTGGATTTTTTAAATATTTTTTCAAGGACTATAAACGTGGATTTTTTAAATATTTTTTCAAGGACTATAAACGTGGATTTTTTAAATATTTTTTCAAGGACTATAAACGTGGATTTTTTAAATATTTTTCAAGGACTATAAACGTGGATTTTTTAAATATTTTTTCAAGGACTATAAACGTGGATTTTTTAAATATTTTTTCAAGGACTATAAACGTGGATTTTTTAAATATTTTTTCAAGGACTATAAACGTGGATTTTTTAAATATTTTTTCAAGGACTATAAACGTGGATTTTTTAAATATTTTTTCAAGGACTATAAACGTGGATTTTTTAAATATTTTTTCAAGGACTATAAACGTGGATTTTTTAAATATTTTTTCAAGGACTATAAACGTGGATTTTTTAAATATTTTTTCAAGGACTATAAACGTGGATTTTTTAAATATTTTTTCAAGGACTATAAACGTGGATTTTTTAAATATTTTTTCAAGGACTATAAACGTGGATTTTTTAAATATTTTTTCAAGGACTATAAACGTGGATGTTTTAAATATTTTTTCAAGGACTATAAACGTGGATTTTTTAAATATTTTTTCAAGGACTATAAACGTGGATTTTTTAAATATTTTTTCAAGGACTATAAACGTGGATTTTTTAAATATTTTTTCAAGGACTATAAACGTGGATTTTTTAAATATTTTTTCAAGGACTATAAACGTGGATTTTTTAAATATTTTTTCAAGGACTATAAACGTGGATTATTTAAATATTTTTTCAAGGACTATAAACGTGGATTTTTTAAATATTTTTTCAAGGACTATAAACGTGGATTTTTTAAATATTTTTTCAAGGACTATAAACGTGGATTTTTTAAATATTTTTTCAAGGACTATAAACGTGGATTTTTTAAATATTTTTTCAAGGACTATAAACGTGGATTTTTTAAATATTTTTTCAAGGACTATAAACGTGGATTTTTTAAATATTTTTTCAAGGACTATAAACGTGGATTTTTTAAATATTTTTTCAAGGACTATAAACGTGGATTTTTTAAATATTTTTTCAAGGACTATAAACGTGGATTTTTTAAATATTTTTTCAAGGACTATAAACGTGGATTTTTTAAATATTTTTTCAAGGACTATAAACGTGGATTTTTTAAATATTTTTTCAAGGACTATAAACGTGGATTTTTTAAATATTTTTTCAAGGACTATAAACGTGGATTTTTTAAATATTTTTTCAAGGACTATAAACGTGGATTTTTTAAATATTTTTTCAAGGACTATAAACGTGGATTTTTTAAATATTTTTTCAAGGACTATAAACGTGGATTTTTTAAATATTTTTTCAAGGACTATAAACGTGGATTTTTTAAATATTTTTTCAAGGACTATAAACGTGGATTTTTTAAATATTTTTTCAAGGACTATAAACGTGGATTTTTTAAATATTTTTTCAAGGACTATAAACGTGGATTTTTTAAATATTTTTTCAAGGACTATAAACGTGGATTTTTTAAATATTTTTTCAAGGACTATAAACGTGGATTTTTTAAATATTTTTTCAAGGACTATAAACGTGGATTTTTTAAATATTTTTTCAAGGACTATAAACGTGGATTTTTTAAATATTTTTTCAAGGACTACAAACGTGGATTTTTTAAATATTTTTTCAAGGACTATAAACGTGGATTTTTAAAATATTTTTTCAAGGACTATAAACGTGGATTTTTTAAATATTTTTTCAAGGACTATAAACGTGGATTTTTCAAATATTTTTTCAAGGACTATAAACGTGGATTTTTTAAATATTTTTTCAAGGACTATAAACGTGGATTTTTTAAATATTTTTTCAAGGACTATAAACGTGGATTTTTTAAATATTTTTTCAAGGACTATAAACGTGGATTTTTTAAATATTTTTTTCAAGGACTATAAACGTGGATTTTTTAAATATTTTTTCAAGGACTATAAACGTGGATTTTTTAAATATTTTTTCAAGGACTATAAACGTGGATTTTTTAAATATTTTTTCAAGGACTATAAACGTGGATTTTTTAAATATTTTTTCAAGGACTATAAACGTGGATTTTTTAAATATTTTTTCAAGGACTATAAACGTGGATTTTTCAAATATTTTTTCAAGGACTATAAACGTGGATTTTTTAAATATTTTTTCAAGGACTATAAACGTGGATTTTTTAAATATTTTTTCAAGGACTATAAACGTGGATTTTTTAAATATTTTTTCAAGGACTATAAACGTGGATTTTTTAAATATTTTTCAAGGACTATAAAATAAATTTTTAAATATTTTTCAAGGACTATAAAGTTGGATTTTTATGTATTTTTTCCAAGGACTATAAACGTGGTTTTTTTAGATATTTTTCAAGGACTATAAAGGTGGATTTTTAAGTATTTTTTCCAAGGACTATAAACGTGGATATTTTAGATATTTTTCAAGGACTATAAACGTGGATTTTTTAAATATTTTTTCAAGAACTAAAAACGTAGATTTTTTAAAGATATTTTCAAGGACTATAAAATAAATTTTTAAATATTTTTCAAGGACTATAAAGTTGGATTTTTAAGTATTTTTTCCAAGGACTATAAACGTGGTTTTTTTAGATATTTTTCAAGGACTATAAACGTGGATTTTTATTTATTTTTTCCAAGGAAATTAAACGTGGTTTTTTAGATATTTTTCAAGGACTATAAAGGTGGATTTTTAAGTATTTTTTCCAAGGACTATAAACGTGGATATTTTAGATATTTTTCAAGGACTATAAAGGTGGATTTTTAAGTATTTTTTCCAAGGACTATAAACGTGAATTTTTTAGATATTTTTCAAGGACTATAAAGGTGGATTTTTAAGTATTTTTTCCAAGGGCTATAAACGTGGATTTTTTAGATATTTCTTAAGGACAAAAATGTGGATTTTCTTTAATTTTTTTTTCTATGTTTATAGCTTTTGTAAAGCATTTAAAAAATCCACGTTATAGTCCTTGAAAAAAATATTTAAATATACTGTTTATAGTCTTTGCAAAATATTTAAAAAATCCGCGTTATAGTTCTTGAAAACTATTTAAATATACCTGCTTATAGCCTTTGAAAAATACTTAATATTTAGCCAATTTTTAGTCCTTGAAAAAATAGTTAAAAATCCTTGTTTATAGTCCCGCAAAAAATATTTAAAAATCTACGCCTATATTCCTTGAGAAAAACTTTAAAAAGCATCTTTTATAGTCCTTGATAAAATATTTAAAAATCCACTTTTATAGTCCTTAAAAAAATATTTAAAATTCAATGTCTATAGTTCTAAAAAACTATTTTAAAAAATCCACGTTTATAGTCCTAGAAAAAAATATTTCAAAAATCCACTATATAGTCCTTGTAAAATATTAAAAAATCCACGTATATTCCTTCAAAAAATATTCAAAAAATTCAAGTCTATAGTTCTTGAAAAATATTTTAAAAACCGACGTTTATAGTCCTTGAAAAATTATTTAAAAAATTTACTTTTATAGCCCTTGAAAAAATATTTCAAAATTCACGTTTATAGCTCTTGGCAGGAAAGTTTCTAGTCCTTCAAAAATATTGAATAATCCACCTTTATAGTCCTCAAAAATATAGTGAATAGTCCACGTTTATAATCCTTGAACAATATTGAATAGTCCAAGTTTACATTTCTTCAAAAAAAATTAAAAATCCATGCTTATAGTCTCTAAAAACATATTAAATAATCCACGTTTATAGTCCTTGACAAATCTTTTAAACAATCCACGTTTATAGCCCTTGAAAAACTATTTAAAAATCTAATTTTATAGTCCTTGAAACAATTTTAAAAATTCAAGTAGCCCTTGTAGGCGTTTAAAAAATTACAGGGTCATAGTATTTTTAAAAAATCCACGATTTAAATATTTTTAAACGACTTTAAATCTGGCTTTTTTAGTATATTTTCTAAGACAATAAAATGGGTTTTAAATATTTTTTCAAGAAATCTTTAGATGGATTTTAAAATAATTTTTTAAGGAATAAAAACTTGGATTTTTAAACTTTTTAAGGACCTGGGTTTTTTTTCGCATTGAATTTACCTGTCATTTTCAAAATATGAAAACACAAATGTTCGCCGGTTCCTTAAACCAAAACGCCGCCTTTAGCATGTGCAAGGAAGTGTGCAGCATTTCCATGCTCATAACTCGAGCTCATTGTTGAGCTGCACAAACACACAAGTCAGGATGTTAGCCAAACACAAGGTGTTGTTGGCACAAGAAGTTGAAGCGTGGGAACACAAGAAGAAATATCAGTTAACGATTGTCTTGTGCATGGCAGTTGTTATTACTTTTTGGAAAAAGGATCAATAAAAGGCAACAGATTAAGAATTTTTATTATCTTTGACAAAGTGTGGGAATTTTTCTTACAGGATATTTTGTTATTATTTGTTTATTTAGTATTGTCACAAGTCATATGATTGACGGTATTCCTGAATCCTATAAAAATGTTAGAGTTTGAACAGAAATGTAAAAGACAATTGGACAAAAATTTGGAAGGTTATGAAAGCTATCAATACGAGTTTTTCTTTATGAAAAAATTATTACTTTTTATATATTTTTCAAAGGTTGTTTTTTATAGGACTTCTACAATTTAAAGAACAAGAATATGCATACAAAATTGCGTCCTTAAACCGCAGCATTATTATAGTGAAATCACTGATTTATGTGACTTAAATTCGAATTAATTTTAACAATTAGGGGCCATTGTAGAGCAATGGTCTGTCCGGTATGTATACAGGCGGACCTGGAATCTAACATCTGGCCCGGCTACATTAGTGTTTGACTCAGTGATTAGAAGAAGAGAATGTGAGAATGTTGAAAAATATTTTCCCACAATGTGATGGTTTGTTGAGCCGAAACCACCTAGAATATTCCCTAAAAGCATGCCGCTCAACACGACAGACAGACCGATATTCAATGATTTTTAAAACATTTATCCTTAACTCCGGTTTTCAATGTAATAATTGTGAAGCCAGCTCAACAAAGTGTTTTGGGGTTGAACATTATTTTATAGTTGAAATAAAGTGTGGGAATGTTGAGCAATATTTTCTCATGATATGTTGTCTTGTTGAGCCTCAATGTATTATATTTTTGTATGAGGAGAGGACAAACAGTCATTAATTGGTTTATTTAATATCTGTTTTCTTGAGACACTTAACGCCAGCGTGAAATTGTGTTTCATGAATGTATGTTTCTGTTTTACTTCTGTTGAGCTATTGTTGAGCAATTCCTTGACATTTGTCCTTTGAGTGTGGGAAAACGTTGGCAACAATTATGTTTTTGTGTTTCAAAATGTTCAAAAGTCTTCTAAGATTGGAAGACAACTTGACCAGGTAAGGTCATTGAACTCATAGTTGACAAATGGACCATAGATGTTAGTGGTATTACCATCACATTTCACGTTATTTTTTAAGAATGAAGGGCAAAGTAAAACTTCGATATACATATGTAAATAATTTATTTTGTAAGAAAATAGAATATTGTGTTAAGGACCAACAAACCTCAGCCTTACGGCTAAAAAACGCTAAATACGATTTGATACTTTCCATATGCATCTTCCAATTTACAGATATATACCTCACACGTATAAGGAAAAATTCAATTTCAGACAATTTGGTGCCGATTCGCTACTCCGCCATGGCTAGACTGTTACACACGAAAACTCCTTAAAGCAATCAAAGATTTGGTCCGAGTTCACATATTGTAATATTTCTTAAAAATTTAGATAAAGTGGACAATGTCGATTCATAAAACTTAGAACCACCAAACTTGAATATCTAAAAAATTCAATCAACAGCAGCACACCATGAATCGTGCCTAAAAAATAAAAATATTTTCCCACAGTAGAAACATTTCAAACAACTTACATACCATCAGCCATCCTCAAAAACATTTGTATAAAATCCAAAAAATCTCGCTTAAGAATTGACAAGTTGTTGAATAAACAACCCACTTGTTACTCAACGACTGTGACATAAGAAAACTCTAGCAAAGCACCACCCCCTTGGGAGTGACATTAACATTGTGGATACACCCTCCATGAAATTTCAGTGGCACTTCATTAAGCAAATCAAATCACAGCCACGGTTGTTTCAAATGTCACAGCATTGCAGTCGGCCGGAGATTTTGTTTACATGACGGTGATGAGGAGGAGCAGTTGTGGGGGAACACTTTAAAGTGAGATGGGGTTTCTTATACAATTAATGGGGAGAGATTAAACGGCTTTAGTAAAACATGTTGCATCCCCTGTGAAGAGTTTTGTAATAAAAGTGATTTTTTGTGGAAAAAATGTGTTTTATTTTTTTAACTAAAGGCTTGAATGGAACTGAAAAATTTAGTTTAATATGCCTACTTTGAAGAAACGGCGGATAAAGCCTATGAGAATATTTAATAATGAAGGGAACCCTGTGTATTTCTATGGGAAATTAAAACATACATATATTCTAGGGAAAGCATGTTTTATAATAAATATTTTTTGAAATGTAGGTTTGTTGATCTACTGGTTTTGGAAAAATGCTATTAGAATATCGCTCATTTACTCAAAGTGTGGCATAACTCAAAAATAGCGTTTTTTGAAATAGCAATTTTTTCTACGACTTCTACTTTATCTTGTGTCAAATTTTCATGCTGATATCTCAAAAACTCAACGAGTTACAGCTCATTTACTACGAGCTTCGCATAATTCAACACAACAGTTTTTTGAGTTTAAGAAGCACTAAAACAATACAAATCATGCTCAATCTTGCACAGAAATTTAGCACTGATATCTGGCTAGCTGTTTTAAAAATATGGTCAAAGTAGTTATTTTAGTTTTTGTGTAATAATCTTTTTAAGTTGGGATGTCAAATTTCAATCGCGAACTTAAAACGCGTTTTTCTCGAAACTGGCTTTTTTGAAATGTGCCACTCTTTGAGTAAATGAGCGTTATGATGTCTGTTGGTCCTTGAAGAATATTCTTTACCATTTAAGTGGTTTAATACTTAAAGTTCTTAAACGAAAATCGTTTAATAAATTATTATCAATTATTATCAAATTTCATCACAAACTTGTCCTGGCTCCGATGTCGTTGCCCTTCATCAAAATTTCTTCTCTCATTCACCTAGTGCCTAGTTTGTTCTGTCTCTCTACAAACTTCTTTTGTCCAGTTGTTGTTTCTTAAGTAAAATGTCCTGAAAAAAATTTCTCAACATTCACACACTTTAACGTCGTGACAAATATGATAAGAATAGTGTTTACAATGCTAACAGTTGTCCTTTTTATTATCCTTGTAACAACTGGTTTCCACACACCAAAAGTAGAATAACGAAACAGTTTGTTTAGCAGAAATTCCCACACTCTGTAGTCTTGAGCACCTTGCTTGTGTTTGTCGTGTCCCTTTTTGGCTCATCATTGAGCTCTGGTTATGAACGTGATTATGTCGACACATCCTGGCACATGCAGCTAAAGAAGGATGCTCACGAGCCTGCGAAAATATTTTTAATAATAAAATTTATAATTGCAGCTGATGGTGTTTGAAAGAAATTGATAAGAAATTTAAGCATTTAATTCTAAAAGAACAAATAAATTTTAAAAATACACTTAGACAAAATAGAGAAAAAATTACAAGTATAATTAAATAAATCTTTAACAAATATTAAAAAATATTTAAAACCAAATAAAAAATTAAATAAAATTCTTTAAAAATAAAAAATAAAAAAATATTCCGTACAAATTATAAAATGTTCAAAAAAATTAAAAACGCTCTTAAGATAATACACAAAATTGCTTATGAAAAATGTATCTTAACAGTTGAATAAATATTCTTGAGAACTTCTAAAAAATCTTCTTAAACAGAGAATAAAAAAACATTTTTTTAAAAAATGGAAAAAATTAATAACTAATTTTAAAAAAGATTTAAAATAATTGAACATATAAAAAATAAAATATATTTCTTTAAAAATATTTTTGAAATGGAGTTGAAAAAAATTATCCATAAAAAATTAAAATGTTGCTTTTTAAAAAAGTTCAATATGTTCTTTAAAAAAAAAAATTATAAAAAAAATAAAAAATATTTTGAAACAAAATGTTTCTATTTTAATACAAAAAAGATTGAAGAAATCTAAACATATTATATAAAAAATTAAAGAAGTAGAATTTTTAAAACCCATGTTTTGTGATCTTTTGTTGAATTTTTTTTTTAAATAAAAATTGTAGCTTAAAGAAAAAACTTGGGGTTATTGTTTGTATGTTGAGCTCAGTAATCGTATTTCAACTTCTACCCTCTCCATCACCTGTAAATAAAAATCCTTGAGAAAATCGTATCATTTTTGCAGTTACATGTATAATTGAAGATACATATGTATATTTTGAGCCATGAGCAGCACTCAATGCATTATTATCCCAAGATGTCCCTACCAAATCATTAGGGGTTGGAAATCCTTATTCTTAATGTGATAATGAGCCATTGCTCTCAAGTGTGGGAATGTTGAAAAATATTTTCCCAAAATGTGATGGTTTGTTGAGCAACCACATAGATTATTGTCTAAAGGCATGTGGCTCAACGTGACCGACAGACAGATATTGAATGATGTTTAAAATATTTATCCCTAACGCCAGTCTTCAATGTAATAACAAAATGTTTTGGGGTTGAACATTAGTTTCTAGTTGAAATAAAGTGTGGGAATATTGAGCAATATTTTCCCATGATATGTTGTGTTGTTGAGCCTAAATATGTTTTGAATTGTGTGAGGAGAGGACAGACAGTCATTAATTGGTTTATTTGTTATCTGTTTTCTTGAGACACTTAACGCCAGCGTGAAATTGTGTTTAAGGAATGTATGTATGTTGAGCCATCTATGCTTCTGTTTCATTGTTTTGAGCTATTGTTGTATCATTCCTTGAAAGGGAACAATTATGTTCTTTTTTTATACCCTCCACCATAAGATGGGGGGTATACAAAGTTCGTCATTCCGTTTGTAACTACTCGAAATAATCATTGTAGACCCTACAAACTATATACATACATACATATATTCTTGATTCTACATCGATATAGCCATGTCCGTCCGTCTCTCCGTCTGTGGAAATCACTCTAGCCTCCGAACGGATAGAAGTAGGTGGATGAAATTTTAGTAGAATCTATTATATGCACGTAGGACTTTTGGTATTGAAAGCGGGCTATGTAGGTCCAGGTTTTCGTACAGCCCCCATACAAAGTGACGCGTCGTCGTTTTAAGGAATTTTTAAGATATTTGGCCCATTTTACTACTGGATTAGTTGTAATTTGGTATTTTGTGTCTCCAGAGGCTAAAAAACATTTCTACCAAAGTTTATTTATATAGGTCCACGTTTTGGTATAGCCCCCATATAACGCCCCATATATAGTAGGCGTCAATTTAAGATATTTTGAATGTATTAGACTCATTTAACCACAGAATCGGATGTAACTTTGTATTTTGTGTTTCCAGATATATATATGTTTATATAGGTCCACGTTTTGATATAGCGCCCATAGGACGATATCTCCCGATTTTCGGTATTTTGAAAGTTTTAGCCTCATTATCACACCATAATGGCTAAAATTTGATATTCAGTCTTCGTTGGGGGTATACAACTTTCACCCAGAAATTTTTAGGTATAGGTCCACGCCTTCATATAGCCC
Source organism: Musca autumnalis (assembly GCF_047663935.1). Taxonomy (NCBI): domain Eukaryota; kingdom Metazoa; phylum Arthropoda; class Insecta; order Diptera; family Muscidae; genus Musca; species Musca autumnalis. Next base: position 234,857,072 of record NW_027411977.1, read on the forward strand.
CCATAGAACGGTTCCTCCCGATTTTCGGTATTTTGAAGGTTGTGGCCACATTACTCCACCAAAATGGCTCAAATTTTGTATATGGTCTTCATTTGGGGTACTAAATCTTCCATATAAAATTTGTTGGTATAGGTCCATTCTTTTGTACAGACCCCAAAGAACTTACCTCCCGATTTTCGGTGTTTTGAAGGTTGTGGCCTCAATATTACTCAGAAATATCTGATATTTGGTATTTAGTCTCCGTTGGGGGTATAAAAATTTCCCCCAGAAACTTGTCGGTACAGGTCCACGCCTTAGTATAGCCCCCATAGAACGGTAATTCCCTATTTTCGGTATTTTGAACGTTGTGGCCTCAAATTTTCACCGAAATGGCTGAAATTTGGTATTTAGTCTTCGTTGGGGGTATACAAATTTCCAGCGGAAATTTGTCGGTACAGGTCCACGTCTTCATATAGCCCCCATAGAACGGTACCTCCTGATTTTCGGTATTTCGAAGGTTGTGACCTCAATATCCCACCGAAATGACTGAAACGTGGTAGTAAGTCTTCGTTAAGAGTATACAACTTTCCACCTGAACTTGGTCGGTATAGGTCAACATCTTCATATAGCTCCCATAGAACGGTACCGCCCGATTTTCGTTATTTGAAGGTTTTAGTCTCATTATTCCACCAAGTGCCTGAAATTTGGTATTTAATCTTTTTTTTTGGGCTACAAAAATTTCCCTCAGAAATTTGTCGGTATACTTTCAGGTTTTGATGTACCCTCCATAGAACGGTATATCCGAATTTTCGGTATGTTGAAGGCTTTAGCCTCATTATAACACCGAAATGGCTGCAAGTTGGTACTTAGTCTTCGTTGAGGGTATAAAACTTTCCAACTGAAATTTTTCGATATATTTCGATATTCATAATGCCCCCCTGTAACGGTACCTCCCGATTTTCGGTATTTTGAAGGTTGCTGCTCAATATCCCATCGAAATGACTGACTGTCTTCATAATGCCCCCCTGGAACGGTACCTCCCGATTTTCGGTATTTTGAAGGTTGCTGCTCAATATCCCATCGAAATGACTGACATTTTGTAGTTAGTCTTCGTTCCCCACCAAAATAGCTGATATTTGGTATTATGTTTTTGATAAAGGTATGAAATATTTCACCCGAAATGTGCCGGTATAGGTCGACGTCCTCAAATGGCCCCCATAGGACCATACCTCCCGATTTAAGGTATTTCGAAAGTTGTGGCCTCAAAATACCACCGATATGACTGAAATTTAATATTTAAACTGCCATGAGTATATAAAATATTGCAGAAGAGAATTATCAGTATAAGCCCTTTTCTTCAAACAATTCCCATAGAAGCGTACCTCCCGATTTTCGGTATTTTGAAGGTTGTGTCATCAATATCCCATCGAAACGGATGGTATTCAAAATGTCCGTTGGTAGTACAAAACTTTCCACCTGAAATTTTCCGGTATTGCTCCATGTTTTAATATCGCCCACATAGAAAGATCCCTTCCAATTTTCGGTATTTTGAATGTTTTAGCCACATTATTCAACGGAAATAACTGAAATTTGGTATTTAGTCTTCGCTGGAGTTACGAAACTTTTCTCCAGAAATTTATCGGTACAGGTAAACGTTTTATAGAGCCTCCATAGAATGGTGCTCCCAATTTTGTTAACTATCCAAATCCAGGATATCTAGGTTTAGGTCTAGTCGGTATTGCCCAATTTTATGTATTTCGCTCAATTCGGAAAATTGTAAATATTGGTCCATGTTTTAGAAAGAACAAAAATGTCGCCCCATATGGGCGGTTTTGAAGGGAGTATTATCAGTTGAGATATATGTACTACTTCTGTAATAAACCGAAATTAAACTAATTGTTTCTATTCACTTCAATACAATTGAGGGTATTTAAAGGTTGGACCGGCCGAACTTAACCCCGTTCTTACTTGTTTTTCTGTCAAACATTTCCGATATCTTTTAAGATGAGAAGGCAACTTGGCCAGGTAAGGTCGTTGAACTTATAGATGACAAATGGACCATAGTTGTTAGTGGTATTATCATCACATTTTAAGTTTATTTTTTAGGACAATGAAATATTTTGTGAAACAAAAAACCAAAAGGAAGGAAGGCTATGTACGCTTATATTCGTTCGAAAATATGCCTCATCGAAACAATGGTTTTATACCCAACATATGTATAAGACAATTCGGTGACGATAAAATCATGGCTGACTGGTGCGCCCCATAACCCCCAAGAGGATTTAACGAATTTGTCCAAGTTCGCACATCGTAGTATTTATTCCTGAAGTGGACAAAATCGGTTCAGGTGGCATTTTAATGAATAGTTTGTTAATAGCCACATATGTAACATTAAAATCAAAAAATAGATTTTCAATGATCTATAGTCCAACAAAATCTAATATTTATGAGGTAGTTTTTCTACCAACAAAACATAAACGTGATTTTAAAAAAATTGTAATTCTATTAAAATAATTCTTTCCCACAGTTTCATAGAAATATTTCATAGATCTTACGTACAGTCAACCATCCTCAAAAACATTTACATATATATAAAATCCAAAAAAATCTCGCCTAACAATTGACAAGTTGTTGAATAAACAACCCACTTGTTACTCAATGACTGTGACATAAGAAAAGTCTAGCAAAGCACCACCCCCTTGGGAGTGACACCAACATTGTGGTTTCACCCTCCATGAAATTTCAGTGGCACTTCATAAAGCAAATCAAATCACGGCTGTTCCAAATGTCACAGCATTGCAGTCAGGTGAAGATTTTGTTTACATTTTATAGTGTCAGGAGGTGAGTTGAGGGGGGACATTTGTGAACATTCTGTGAAAGTGAAATGGTGTTTCTAATGTAATTTATTGGAGGGAGTTTGAAAGGCTTTAGAAGCAACATGTTGCATCCCCTGTGAAGATTTTTGTAAGAAAAGTAATTTTTTGTGGAAAAGATTTGTTTCTTTGTCTGTCTTAAAATGTGGGAAGAGAAATTTTCTTAATTAAAGGATTGAATGGAATCTGAATGGTTTAGTTTCAAACGCCTACTTTTCAAAATTTTGGGAATAATGACTTTGTGAGGTTTTTTCGTAATAAAAGGGGTTTTAATAACATTGACAATTATAGCTACTCCAATAGGTTCCATCCCCAAATAGTTTATAGCCATTTCACATGCTTATAAGAATATGTGCTTATAATATATGTATAAAAATATCCTATGAATCGGTGAGTAACCAATTCAAAACAAATCCAAATTCATGTGTATATCCTTTTGAAAGGTTTCATATAATCGGAAAAGCTCAATTGGGCGGTAAATTTTCTCCAGGGTGTCGCAAACTATTTAAATTATCATTCCCTAAGATGATATGTAAAAACTCGTATATTTGTGCTTTCACAAAGAAGTCCTAATTGCTTTATGGATATATTCATATTAATAACTTTTATATCCTTCCTAGTTGGCCTGTTTTCTGCACAAACCATTTTCCTTTGTACAATAGCTTCTTTACCAGCATTCATACTACTGCCAATCTTATGACTTGTGGCTGTGATAGAAATACAATACCAACAAATATCCAGAAAGAAAATTTCCCACACTTTGCCACGCAATAAGAAATGATAAAAATTGATAATCTGTTGTCTTTTATTGATCCTTTTTTCCTAAAAGGAATAACAACTGCCATGCACAGGACAATGGTTAACTGATATTTCTTCTTTTGTTCCCACGCTTCAACTTCTTGTGCCAAGAACACCTTGTGTTTTGCTAACATCCTGACGTGTGTGTATGTGGCTCAACAATGAGCTCGAGTTAGGAACATGGATATGCTGCACACTTCCTTACACATGCTAAAGACGGTGCTGTGGTTTAACGAACCTGGGAAAATTTGTGTTTTCATATTTTGAAAATAATGCAGGCACAAATAACATTGATGCGGCATGTTTATAAAGAAGCACAAAAAAGGATAAAGGTAAATAGTTTTTTAAAAAAATGAATAGATTCCTTCTAAAATCCAAATTTATAATCTTTAAAAAGTATTTAAAAATCCTAGCTATAATCCTTGAAATATATACGCAAATTCCCCTTTATAGTACTTGAAAATAATTTACTTTTATAGCCCTTGA